>NW_019416548.1:0-176165 GCF_000390285.2 Anoplophora glabripennis | reverse complement strand
TACTCATTTTATGGAAGTCTAACAAGTATACATTATTTACGTAAAAAATACTAGCAAATTCAAAAACATACGAAAAACTAATATTTGTACAGTGCCGCACAATTTAGGGGGGATAAAAGCTGAAACGACACCTATCGCACGCCACTGGAAGAAGCCAATAAATGGTTTCTGCCATATTTATGCATCCTTTAAGCTAGTAAATCTGTCTGTTGAGTTTGATAAAGAAATATTAACTAATACCGGAGCTACAGGAAAAAATAGTTTATTATTTTTAAATTTCAACGCCCTGTATCTCGAAAATGAGCCGCTTTAGGACATATGTTTATTAAGTAAACTGCACTTATTTTTGGATTTTTTACATACCATATCCGTTTGTAACACCTATTCATTAACACCCTGTATAATTGCTTCAGAATGGTACAAATGACATTTTAGAGGAGGTGCCATTGAATATGCTGTCCACCACACTGTAGCACAACAAAAAAAAATGAGCTCAGAGGGGAAATTCACCACATTACGAATGCAATAAATAATACATGAGATTATATTTAGAATTTACCAGTTGTTTTGTAAAGACATTATTTAATATTGTTTTGAATTCTAAGTTAATGCGTGACATTATAATAATGTTAATTTAAAATTTATTTCCTATTCTTAAAAAACTTTTCTTATCAGAAGAACGGTCTCCCATTCAATTGAGATTTTCGGTAAAACGATACCACTATACCACTTTTTAACAAGTATACCTTTTTTATGTAGAATTGTCCATGGAATCTAAAAATTAATCCTAAATTATTATAAGGTCATTGGCATAGAAGTTGGGGTAAAAAAAAAAACAGTTTACTACCCATTCCTACGCCACTGACCTACAAAAATTTGTAAATTTTACAATAAATTATGCACGTGTAAATATTAACACCACACCAAATTTAATCAATTTATTATAAGCATACCAAAGATTTCGTAAATAATTATAAGGCAATTCTAAATTATTTATTGAGTTCTATTTGTGGTTAAAGTTAGATTCACTCAAACTGAAACATACAAAAAAGGCCAAAATTGTAAAAATGATGTTCATTAAATTTATCCCTGGCTCGTCAAGCATGCGGGGAGCTTCTAAGCAAATGGGTTGGTTGTCTTTAGAAACTAGTTATATCGTTTAACATAGGTAGGTACACTAAAAATGACAAGTCAAAATTTACAACATAAATAAAATAAGCATATTTTTTCACTAGTTTATTTTAGATTTCTTGCATTTTTAAATTACTTAAAACAATTTAATAACCATTACTTAACAAATGAATAATTTACATGTTAGAGAGAGGGGCAACATTCAACATATTCATCATAAAAAATTTGTACGCACTTGCTGTTGTTCCATTGGAACATATCCTACACGAGAATAAATTTCTTGTTTACTTTTAGGCCCGGTCGGCCAAGATGGTGGGTCTGGAAATGATTTTTGTTGTTTTTCTTTGGACTGTTGTTGCCTCATTTCTTCATATTCACTAATGTCATCCAGCTTTAACTCAATGCTTATGGGAGGCCTCCTTAACATTCTTTAACCTAAAATATACATTACACAAAAAGATGAAATATTGACAATTGCTTTTTTTTTAATTAAAATATTGTACCTTATATATTTTTATATAACTTCCTATTTAGATATGTAATGTTAATAATCATATAACGTAAGAAATAAGAATTTTCTCCAGGTTTGTTTTTTATCGAATTGACAAATGACAGATCAGGGCCCGAGAACTTATACTTGAAAATATGGGGAAACTCTGGGAACCACGTGACTTGAGATGGATATACAAGTTGGGGAAAGAGTCTATAGATGTCGCCACAAAGACTTTGTAGAATAAATTTTGACAATTGCAATTATGAATCATTTCATGTCATTTTTGTTCTTGTTCATGTTTATTGTTTATTGTTGGTTAGGTTTGGCGAGTGTTGGTGTGTGTTTTANTGTAAATATGCAGAAACCAAAAGCAATTTGCAAAATTCAAGTATCTTCATTTTTGCAGTTTTGGTAAGGTTTTATACGTCACCCTAGTTTTATACGTCACCGTTTTTTTTAATTTTTGGAAAAATATATATGTATATTTATAAAATATTCAATCACGGTAGATTAACCAGCACAATTACCTACAATTAAAAAAATAATTAATTTTCATCGTTTAGATCCTAAGCTACTTAACATTTTGTTAGCCGTAGTCGTATCAACATTATTCAACGTATTAACAAAGAACAAAATCATACGTATGGGGTAAACCTTTAACTTTTCATTTTCGAGCGCGAGCTCCGCTCTTCGGCGCTTGTATACTACTTTTGTTTTATGTTGATATGTTGAATAATGTACGAGTATGGCTAACAGGTGCAAAATGTTAAGTAGCTTAGGATCTAAACGATGAAAATATTTTGTTTTTAAATTGTAGGTAATTGTGCTGGCTAATCTACCGTAATGGAATATTTTATAAATATACAAAAAATATACGTCCAAAAATTAAAAAAACGGTGACGTATAAAACCTTACTAAAACTGCAAAAATGAAGATACTTGAATTTTGCAAATTGCTTTTGGTTTCTGCATATTTACACTATGTGTGTACCAAATTTCAAGTGTCAGCAAAGCTTCGAACAAATTTGGCAAAGTTTCGAGTTTCAGATGCCGATGAATGTATAACACCTTATAGAACAAAAAGTTTTGCTCTCCTGATTTTCGGCTTTAGCGTCATTATTGTATATATATTGAACTATAGTTTTCGAAAGTTTTATCACTTTTTGTTTATAATTGACATTTTTACAGCAACTTTAAAAAATTGACGTTTTATACCGTTTTTTCAATCTCACGGCTTTGTTATTGCAAATTTCGTAATCGGACCACCGCCATTTTGTAGCTATTTTTATTACGAACAAAATCATGTCCTAAGCATTTTTTCGTANGTCTTTAATGCTTGAGTGATTTTAATGCTTTTTATCAAATGTACTTATTTTCTCATGGTGACAAAAAAAATTATCTACGTGAAAATTATTTTACAAAATCAATTTCTGAGTGATCTGTGTAGGGTGAGATTTGTTATGTAATTTTAAATTTAGCGGCGGCAGAATACCTAAAACAAATATTGAGTAGGTAGGTATATAGTTGTAGAGCGTACAACTAGATGGCGCTTGCATCTTTTACCGGCTACAGGTAATTTAACTCACTGTATTACCGACAATTCCTAGAAAAGGAAAGCAATAGAAGTTGGAGAAAGTGTTAACAGTTAGCGCTGTTAATGACCACGAAATCTGTTCAAGTTTCCTATCTATAGTATCATTTATCTAGGTGACAGATTCAGACCACAGAATATAAACATGTTTAATTCTGTGCTCAGAGCTCAGACCTTAGAGCATATACTACTAGAGGCAGCGTCCCAGTATTTTCTATTTCTCTCTAGCAACATGCAATCGCGTGCGGTTAGAGAGAGATAGCTTAATCCCTCCTATACCTCTCACTAAACCTCCGCTACACTCTCGGGCACCGACATGCTGCTTCCACTGATATATGCGCTAAGGCTCAGACCACAGATCGCTCAGACAGACACAGTAATGGATGTGTAACGGTGCATTCACATGGGACGACAATTGACATTTTTGTCTGTTCCGGAGAGCCGAAAGGAGTTGCGATTGATTAATTTTATAAACGGTCGCTTTCAAGTTCATCACGGAAAAAGTTGATTTTCCGGCATCAGTTTTGGCGGAACTCGAGGTTCGTAGGTTATATTCACGTTATATTTACTGTCATTTGTAATAACGTAATATTAACACTACTTTTAATTTTTCCACATATTGCAATTTTTAATAAAAGTTTGTTGGCATTCATATTACCATAACAAAGATTTTTATTTCCCAGATGTTTTTCGTTAATAAATTTCATAGGTTAGATTGGTCAGCGGTTACATTCAACGTTAACGTTCCATGTCAATTGAGAGTCGGGACGCGAATGATACTTCGATACTTAAAGGGTATCGATACTTTCCTAATATCGATACTGAGAGAATAGTATGGTATCGTTTTTAAATTTGCTGTACGTTCAGCTTATTTTATTTTGCAAATTTCAAAATTAAGTATGGAATACACGAGATATGGAAAAATGCCATGCTTCAAATTTTCTGGGGCCAACATACGCGATACCTGGGCGTGACGATGTACCGGCGACTTACGCGGAAAATGCACATCGCGGAGACAGTGGCGCGAGGCAGGACCACCATCAGGGCTAAGCTCTATCTTTTACTCAAGGGGAGCAACACCCTAAGTTTAATTAATAAGCGAACGCTAATCAAGGTGGTACTTCAAAGCCACATTAAATCACTCCAGGCTGTGGAAAACATAGCCTTACGCACGGCCATTGCTTCGCCACAGTATAGAAAACAGTAAATTTAGTCCCCCTTTTTTGTGGACCACAACTCCACTGCTCTAATAGTCCAGTAAAGAGACGCGTGTGATCTATGCGCAATAGCAAGCCCAGCTTAGCTTTCAGCTTTTGAGATTGCCTTACTTGCGCGTGGTCTCTGCGCAGTCAACTTAAAGCGACATAAAAAATGAAACTACGGTCCATGTAAGCGAAGTAGCCTCGCAACAGGATATCATTCAAGGAAAGTTTGGTTGTGGTTAAGAGTACGTCTATAATAAACCACTTAAAGAAAAAAACACTCGATAAATACACTGACACGGTACTACACCAAGAAAACCAATAAAAATACTTAGTAGAACTAGAAAAAACCAATATTAAACAAAAGAAAAGAAAAATACTATAATGATGACAGTGATGATATATCAACAAGATCTCACCGGAGTATGAGGCTATTCTTTCCAAGCATGCACATAAGGAATAACACGGCAAATGTTAAATTTTTAATTTATTTATAAATATTTATAGGAATATTCTTGTATATCGTTTTTTGTAAGTTTTAAGCACATTAGTGTATCTATTTTACGAAACACGTGTTGGTTGTTCTTAAATACTTACTTAAATACAGTATTTTTACTGTACAAGTATGTATACCATTTCTTTTTGCCTTTAAAAATTGTTTAAATAATTACAGATTACCTTTAAAAAGAAGGCAGTAGCGATATCGTCAACAATGCAATAATCTTCTGAAATCGCCAAATTCGGGACATTTGATGTCCCGTTAGAGGACTAAGCAGGACTTGAAAAAATTACTAAACATATGTGTACAATGAAAATTGGGACAGTTGGCAACCCTGGCCTGGTCCATAATGGTAATGTCCATATCATTAGATATATAGGACAAGAGGATCCATTTAATTGTTGACATCACAGTTTTAGGGGAAGTTAGGTGGTGCCGCCTGGGGACATGTAATGTGTAATTAGATACATGAGTAAGTTTAAGTTACTCATATGATTAGACAGATCTGAGGGTGTCGATTACAATGCCGACAGCTTATAAACATCAAAATTTCTTTGCGTCAGCCCTTATTTTGCCTTATCTGATAACCAAGAGCCCATATTTCACTTGGAAGAAAATGAGAAGGAATTTATTTTGATATATTTAGGCCCAGTACTTTGAGTCGCCGTTAAAACTTGATTAACTGATTAGGCGATTAGACTACATATACTGATTTATTGTATAAAGTATAATCAGTCTAATCGCCTGATTAGGCAGGACAAAGAGGGATAGTCCGCTTGGTTCCAATCATTTAGGCTACCAATATCGCCAAAAATAATGGCGCAAGGCAAATTAAATTTAAGGTGTTGCCATTGCATTGTGCTGATGCACTGGAATGGAGAGTCTAGTAATGAAGTTGTGCTTACAACAAATTTCTCGTGCGTCTTTTTCATACTCTACTTACTTACATCAGTGTCGCCTTTACGTGCCCCAACAATTGGCTCACTTTTTTAGCATGGAGTCTTCACTCCTGGTCTACACTCTATAAACTAAGTAATCCAAAGTCTAAAATAAGTACATACTTTTTTGCAGGTACATACTAAAAATTGTTAATAAAAGGAAAATCAAATCTAAGTGCCAATCTGCAATATTTTAGGTATTATTTCTGTTGAATTTACCAATACAAAAATGAAACTATAATAGGAGCATATTCGATGCAAATTAGAGCATAAAATTGTCGGCCTTTTATCAAAGGAAAATCGTGTCATCATTTTTAGGACGCGTAAGATGAGCCATTTAAAATGAAATTGAATGCAAAATCTGAAATACCGCATCATACGCATTCTGTTCTAGTAGTAGCTGTAGTCGCCCAGGTGCATCGAGTGTACGAAGTGGTCGGTTATGTCAAATACTAACCTGGCAAGGTTGGTCGTAAATCAGAGACAGAGTCCAAAAAACAGGTAAACAACAGTGGCACGTACAGAGGTAAAATGTAGTACACATGTGGAATTTAAAAAACAAATTGGATTTATAATAAATTACATTTAAAATAAATAGTTTATGAGAATAAAGGAATTTTTGTAGGAACAGGGGTGCCAAACGTGAATAGATCTCTTCATCATGCATAAAGAAATTATTCAATTTCTAAACTCCTTAAAACTGTACTGCACTGGACAGGCAATGATTTACTACTTTGTGTGTTCATCTTTGATGCTTAAGAAATATTAAAAAATATTTAGAATAAACAATACAAAGGTGTAACATAAACACACTTGTATGACAGAATCGAATATACCACAACTCAGAGCAGATATAAAGGCTTATATATTTAACAGTATTTTTATTTCACCCGACCTATCCTAATTTCAATAGGTTATGAGCCCAGGTGTGTGTATAGAAGTGATTCTTAGTAGAACGAGAGTGCGGATCATCAAAAGAAAAAAGGGAATTCTGACAAACTCGAACCATTTAAGTGCAAACAATTTCAGTAAGACTGTTTCCGTTAAGCTATCATTAAAATAAAGAGACTTTAGTGCAACTAAACTAAAAGAGACATGGAAAATAAGAACTCTAAAGGAAATATCACTCGGTCTAATGGTGAACGTCGGTGCCTGGAAATTTCGTGAGAAACCCTCAACAGCAGATTGTAGACAGTACGATTGTTGAATATTTGGGAGATTCTTAAGTTGCACAAGTTCACGAAACCGCTAAATAATACATTGCAAAATTAGATACTGTTTACAAGACTCGTAGTTTACCCACACAGCTAGACTTAAGAAAACAATTCACTCGTTTCGACGACATTATCACCGAGTTGATAGAGTTGGTGCAATACTGGATGGAAAGGACGGAATTTAAATTATTTTTATATGTGGTGGTGGTGGTGTACTAAAAGAAAACACAAAAAATACATGAGAAGTTTTTAGTGATTTTTATTTTCATAATTAACATACATAGTGCAAAATAAATGTATTATTGTTGACTTCATTTGACACATGTATGGTAATATATTAATAAAACAGCTTTATTTGCAAAACCAAAAATCTGTTCATTAAATTATTGTAGCGTTAATAAATACAATGATTTGCTAAAAACGGTAAATATATTATGGTTTTTACTTCAGACATTCTGCTAAGTACTTATTGGTTAATATCAATTCATCTGGGCAAATTTTCAAATATTTTTCATTCTTACAAAATAATGCACTATTTTGAGGTTATGTTTTCATTCAAATATATACACAACATTAAAACCAGGTATTTATATATAATTATGTACAAAATATATATTTTCATAAAATGCACAAAGTTTGCAAAATATTTTTATTATGACAAATTATAATACTCAACGAATATTATATCGAAAAATTAATACCGAATTGAGATTAAAACAATGTTTTAATATTTTCGTACTTTTCGGACTTTTCCCCCCACAAATCTGAAGAAAAAAGATGTACGAATTATGGGAAATTTTAACTATTTCCAAAACCTTGCTTCAAATTTAAAAAGAAATATCAGTTTTCAATTAATAAAAAGATATCCTGTAATGTAACCAAAATGATAAAAAAAGTAAATGAACAAAAACTCACTTTTTAAGCTATTTTCCCCACACGTTGGGCTAAATTACAGGATGCCGAAGCTATTAAAAAAATATATATATCCGGAAATAACCCTGCATTAAACAAAGGAAAGGAACAAAAAATATTTATACAATTGTGTACTATATAAATAACTACACAATAAAAAGTATTAACTTTTCAATTCATTTGTTAAACAGTTAAGATAATACACAGTCTAATAAAAATATAGTCTCAAAACGGCCACTCGGCAACAAAAAAAAATTGCGTATAAATAATTATTTATGAAATAATTATCAACCAAATCGGAAAACACATTCAAGCTTTAATGATTTTATGTACTTTACCAGCATAATTAATTTAAAAGAACTATCTCCGAATAAATAAATGATGCAACGTGAACAAATTTTTATTATTATTTATTTATGGATTCGTCAGGCAAGGGACGATAAATTACGTCTGAAATTCTATAGCAATTATAAGATAAACGGCACAGCTTCAGATCTTCATGTCGTTTTCTAGAAAATTAAAAAATTAAGGACTGCATGTTAGAAACAAATGAGAATTAATCTTGAACGCCAATCTGAAATTGTTCTTTCAGACAATTAAACTATACCTAACTTTCCCTCATATATACATTTTAAATGTACGACTTTTTAGAAAATAGTATCAGATGGCTGTTGTTAGAGTATGCAGATTGTGTACGAAATCGTAAGATTTTAATAAGTTAAATTTTGTGTCTAGGTCTCAATTACATGCGTTATGCATCAAAAAGAGTTGACGGAAATCAGATAGTACTATTTTCTTAAATTTAAAAACAATTGTTAGTAACTAATTTTGAAGATATATCTCAGATCGTAGTTCCTGAAAATCTGTGCCATCTTTACCAAAACTTATGTTAGATACTTAAAGATTAAATAGGTTAGGTTACTCACACAGTATTACTGTTTAGCCTCAAGTGTTAATCAGAATATGTTGTTAAAGAAACTAACATATACAATGGGGAAATTGAAAAACAGAAGCTATCCTAATGAAAGAAATGTAGAACTTAAGATGACGATAAAACAGACCATTTTTTTTGGGAAGCTAAGTATCTAGGAATTATTTTAGATACCTGAAGCACTGGATATAAAAAAACAGCAATGGAGACAGTTATATAGTAATCAGTCTACAGTCTAAGGGGACCCAGCAAGACAAAGAGAAGGATACTGTGTTCAGTAACATACGTAGTGTGACTATACGGCACTTCAGTATGGGCAGAAACAATGCATGTCGCTACATATAGAGACGTCCTACAATGGGTTCAAAGAAAAATGGTCTTTAGGATATCCAGAGCGTACTGGATTGTTTCTTTCAAAGCAGTGATGGTATTAGCTAGGATTACGCTGATTGATTTAGTAATAATCAAAAGGGAAAAACACACACAAATGCCAAAAACACTGCCAAAAAGAAACAAATTAGGACACAAATGATTAAATAACAACATGAAACCTGAAAAATGGAATTAATGGATAAATGGGTTTCCATCTGTTGTCAAGGGATCATTCAGAACCTACAGGTATAAGATCCATGAAGCGTTAGTTTAAATTGAAACGTTTTTGAGATTTCTGTTATTTCCCAAAAAAATTGGAAAAAAGTATTTTGATGAGACGACTTTTATTTTTGGGAAAAATTGAATAGGAAAAGCTGCTTCTCGATATATTAATTCGTTTATGAGATGCAGTGATTTTCTATTTTGATCGTTTCCTGTGATGCTTTATAACTTTATTGCTTATAAAAATATTAGATTTTTGTAAAAAGGTTTCTTACGTAATATATTTACACTTTATTAAACGGTACAACCATATATTTTCAACATTAGAAATCTATGTAAAATTTCTTTAAATGATGTTTCATATATGATTTTTCTCAAAATATTTTTTTTTCAAGGTATAAACACCAGAACTGTTTGTAATTAATTGTTTCTTGATACCATTCACTTTTTGTTAAACGATTTTTCATCGATTAATTGTATCAAGAAACAGTTGAATAACCAAAAAAAAAACCTAATAATTTTGACGTTTACTCCTTGAAAAAAATTTTTCATATAAATATTATATTATACATTTAAATACATCATTTTAAGCAGGTTTCAAACATCAAAAAGTTCATAATATGGCGTTCCATTAAAAATGATATTTTACAGAAAAATATTGCATACCCTGCTGTATTTTGCTTAAAAAGCTGTGTAAAAAACCTCTTCACAAAAATCTAACATTTTCACAAACAAGAAGATAGGGCATCATAGAAAAAGATGAACATTGAAAAACATCTTATATTACCGAAACGAATCAAGATGTAGTTTTCTCAAAAATCGGGCCTTTGACATCTAAAATTTTTTCTATCTGTTCGGGAAATAGCATCTAATTTGACCCATCCTGTACATACTTTTTTAATGCATGGATTGAGCCAATAACAGAAACAACTTGAACAGAACTTTGGGAAGGAACACAATAGTAAAACACCTAATAAATATAATTTTCGAATTCTCCTAAAACTGAAACACACTGGGATATACTAAAAGGTGTACAACTTTGCTTCCGCCATTTTTCAATAGATGGTTGTAGCGGTTAGTGGTGGTGGAAATATATAAATAGACATCATATAATAAGCTTAGGCTTTTCTCAATACAACCTCACGGAAACATTTGTCGAATTGTGTCTGCAATCGTAGTTATTCTCGATTGAAAATGTTACTGTACGAGCCAAATCTGCTGCTGAGCCTCATAGAATGCTCTCAAGTACTTATGGCTAAACCGCTGCTATTATGAAAGAACGTGCCGTGGGCGTTTTCAATGTTTCAAGAACGGTGATATTGACATCGAAGATCAGCATGGCGATGGAAGAGAGAATGTTTTCAAAGATGCAGAATTGGAGGCATTACTCCATGAAGACTTGTCTCAAACACAAGAAGAATTAGTAGGATCGTTAGGAGTGACTCAAAGCCATGGGAATGATTCAGAAACAAGGAAATTGGGTGTCGTACAAGTTGAAGCCGACAGATGTTGAACGGCATTTGTTTGCTTGTGAACAGCCTGAAAGGCAAAGAGGGAATGGATTTCTGTATCGCATTGTGACTGGGGAGGAAAAATGTGTTCGTTACGATAATCCCAAACGTAGAAAATCATGGGGACTTCCCGGCCATGCTTCCATGTCAAAGGCCAAACTGAATATTTAGAGCTCCAAGGTGACGTTCTGTATTTGGTGGATCCAGCTCGGCGTAGTGTATTATGAGCTGCTAAAACGAAAGAAACACTCACAGGCAATCTGTACTGAAAGCAATTAATGCGTTTAAGCGGAACATTGAAAGACAAACAGCCACAATACAAGGAGAAGCACGATAAAGTGATTTTGTGGCATGGCAATGCTCGACCCCCTGTCGCAAAGTCGGTCAAAACATACTTAGAAGCTATGAAATGGGAAGTCCTACCCCACTAGCTGTATTCTACAGACATTGCTCCCTCTATCACTTGTTTCGGATAATGGCACACGGCCTGGCTTACGTTGTTATGAAGAAATAAAAAATTGGATCGATACGTGGATCGCCTCAAAAGATGAGCAGTTTCTTCTACGTGGGATTTGTACGCTATCCGAAAGATGGGAGAAAGCAGCGATGGACAATATTTTGAATAGTAAATGTTTTTTACAATAAAGCCTCGAATTTCAGAAAGAAACGGTGGAAGCAAAGTTGTATACCTTTTTGTATTACTATAATGTGGAAAACAAAGCAGATGCAGGGTCAGGAAGGAGAAACTGAAGTATGTACACAATAATTGTTAATTGTGCAACAGTTTTGGCAATCGAAAGTTGTTGTGGAGTTTAACAGTTCTTGGTGTGATAGACTCTATCCATTGAGAATCATGAAAGAAAGGGAAAATTATGGAAATCAGAAGCTGTGCCATTCTTCCATGTATTTATTAAATCCACAAATTATACTGACGTATCACTTTCCCGATAATCAGTTTAAAATTTTAATATTTTGTTAAATGTAGCATGGAAAACTAATATTGCATAAATAAATTATACAAAGGAAGCAACAACATTTATTTACACTTTTATACTAGTGATGTCCAACTAGTTCATACTAGATTCACCATTTACACTGAATCTATGTTTAACGTGGACAGATCGCAGTTTTATTGAACTTGGTTTTTCTTTATGCCTCAATCAATCCGAAACATTTTTAACAAACATTGTTGCGATTTATCGATGTAAATTAATTATGCTGTACAGTTTTTCTTACATTGCGAGTTTAATATAAAAAGAAAAATGGTACAAACTACCATCATGTTCATATTATAAAAGATTTCCACAAATCAAATGAAAAATTACTTCTATACAACAAAATACACAAAGTCAGTCTAGATATGTACATTAGTTCGTCCACTGAATTATATAATAGTCTTGTTTTTTTCATTTTATATTTTTTAGCCCACTTAGTAATTCACATTGAAATGTTTGTTCCTTTATACATCTCGTTGTGTGTCTCAAAATCACCTCTATAAATATAAAACACACTTTTTGCAATGACGAAACATACCAATTGCACTTCTTCACCCCCATTAAAACAAGAACTATTCAAGGTTTTAATCACTTTCTATTTATACTCTATATTATTCAATTTGTTACACTTACAAGTCTAGTCGAATCATAATTAAACAATTGAAATAACAATCAGAACCTAACCTTAAATAAACCAACTAAATTCCGTTCATATAAATTAAACGCAAACAATTCCTAAATCGCGGACCTACACGACCTGTTACAAACTAGGATCTTCGTAACAAGCTCATCGCCATTGCAAGTAACTAAACAAAACTTCATTTACAAAAACAGCTTAAAAAATGCTCGGAAACTTAACAAAATCACATTTACAAACTATATTGAACTGTGTCTCTTCCTTCTAACGTTTGTAACTGACAGCAGAAGAGAAACGATTGCCAAGGTAAAGAATTCTATTAAATTATGTACGACATAATTTAGCCAATCGAAAAGGAATGTTTCTTGTTAATAACGATAAATTAATTTGGTGTCATATTCCGACAAGTCCCTGTTAATATGTTACATTTTTATACAAACATTATTGTGGGAAATTTTAGATAGATACTCTCAAAATATCGAGCACTGGTAGGATCACTAGAATAAAAACAATAACTGGCTGTCGAATTCATTTTCCACAGCGAAGACACATACTAATATTTCAATTTTTTTTTGTCTTTTAAGCCACACATTTATCACTACTAGTGATACTTTCATTTACATATGAATTGTTAAATTTTATGAATGTACCAATGGAACTTTTGTAACCGTTGTCAAAATCGTGTTCCTAAAACGGCACCATTTGTGTCACTATATATAACTACACTATAATGTCAAAATTTTGTCACTTGCTCTTTTATTTGACACAACGTCAGTTTCTTTGCCCAAACAGTTTTGTACAAAAAAATAACACACTTAACAGAAATAACGCCTTGTCAATTTGTTCTCTAGCATTTAAGCTAAATCGCCTTCCAATCGAGGAACCGACTGCCATTATATTACATAACTATTCTTTAACTTAGCAATCCGCGTTACAAAAAAAACCTAAAACATTACAAAACCTCACTAGTTACAAGGTTGTGTTGTTAAGCTAAGACGTTTCCTCATTTTTTCAGCCGGGCAGGCGGATCTTTGGACGCGCTACCCCTTCTAGGCAGGCCGACCTGCCCCGCTGTCGAGCTGGGGGGCGCCATTGCCACTCCGGAGGCGCTTCCAGAACAAACAAAAATCACACATAGGTTTCGCAGTTGTCAGGGGGGTGATTTTTTTTATTGGTGAGGTGTGGTGGTTGTGGTGAGATGAGCATGGTCGGTGAATGAATTGATGAATAAACAGAACGGAAAAAAAAAAGAAAACAAAAGTCGATCAGTTAAACGTGCCAATTGGAAAAAATACAAATGTGATTGGATGGCGCAAATTGATTCTACACTGTCACCAATAAATTTGATTTTGACCAATCGCTCTTACTTCAAACGATGTGCTCAAAATCAATTACGTGAGTTTTCTGTATTTGCAATTCTTTCAAAAAAATGCTGGGAACAGTTATTTTTGTAAATTTAAAAATTAGTCCAGTCATTCTAGACATCAAACAGCCTGTTTCGGGAGAAAAATACTATTAGAAGTTTCTCTGCGGAATATTGTTCAGAAACGTGTTATAAACAAAATATCAAAAAATCAACTCAAGGCTAGTTGGGAAAATTTGTTTAAACAATGGTCAAAGTTATGGAAAAGTGGATTTTTGACTCGTGTAAAAAAACTATTCATAGCGAAAAAAGTTTATACAACAAAGCTAGGTATTAAATAAGCCTATAAAATGAGACAAGTCCAATGCGCTCTTGCGCATAAACAAATTATCGGAATTTAATCGGACTTGTCTCATTTTACAGATTTATTTAATACCTACCTTTTTTGTATAAACCTTTTTTCTCTATGAATAACAGTTTTTTTACAAGAGTCAAAAAATCACTTTTCCATAACTTTGACCATTGTTTTAATTTTAACAAAGTTTCCCAACTAGTCTCGAGTTGATTTTCTGATATTTTGTTTATAAGATGTTTCCGAACAATATTCCGTAGAGAAATTTCTAATAGTATTTTTTCCCGAAAAAAGCTATAATGACTGGCCTAACTGCTATAGGAAAGTTGTATATCATTCAATTTTCTACACTCTAACGAAATTTTAATTTTGTTTACATATTTGTAACACATTTTTAATTTAACAGTACAAAATTATTCATTCTTACTACCATCATTGTTTAAATGCACTTTTTAAATAGAATTAAAAAAACTTGTTAGAGACCTAGGTATCCAACGCCAATGTTTTGCCAAGGGAGTTATGGCATCCATAAATCGGCAACTGCTTGCGGGCGCATCATATAGTGTCAGTGATTGATTCAATATATGACAGCGTAGTAGGCCTTGGTCTTTTTACAAATTCTTAAATTGTCGACTAATAACATTTTTATATAAAGAATAAATCCCGTTGTTCTTTTAAAAAGAAACATCTCTAAGAAAATATATAAAATATGTAAATAAAAACTCATTAAATATGATGCAAAATACTTACAGGGTGTTTGGTAAGTCGATGCATTCCTTGCAGGAGGTTGTAGTACAAGTGATTTGTAATATATTTCCTATACCATATTCCCAAAAAACGCTCAATTTCTGATCTACAGGGTGTTACAGTTTTAATAAAAAAATGCAAATTTATAAATATTGCGGAAACCACTCAGAATATTTTAATGAAATTTTGCAGGTTTTGACAGTTAACAACAATACATGTTTTACAATACAAATATTGTTTACTATTTCACCAGTGGCGTGAGTGGATATTTTTAGAGAAAAAAATGATATGCCACTGATTTTTCTTAAAATAAAAATTATTTTTGAATTCCTTGTTCCTATGCGCACGCCACTGGTGAAACGGAAAACAATATTTTTTTCGTAAAACATATATTGTTGTTAAGATTGTAAAATTTCATTAAAATATTCTGAGCGGTTTCTGCAATATTTATAAATTTGCATTTTTTTATTAAAACTTTAACACCCTGTAGATCAGAAACTAAGCGTTTTCGGAAAATGGTATATTAAAGAAATATATTACAAATCATTTGTACTATAACTTCCTGCAAAGAAAGCAATGACTTACCAAACACCCTGTATATGCAATTTCAACAATCTATTCCAAAACCCTCTCTATTGTTATTTTTTATTCCNAAAAAATCAACTCGAGGCTAGTTGGGAAACTTTGTTTAAACAATGGTCAAAGTTATGGAAAAGTGGTTTTTTGACTCGTGTAAAATAACTATTCATAGCGAAAAAAAGTTTATACAACAAAGGTAGGTATTAAATAAGCCTATAAAATGAGACAAGTCCAATACGCTCTTGTGCATAAACAAATTATCGGAATTTAATCTTAAACCTTTTTTCTCTATGAATGACAGTTTTTTTACAAGAGTCAAAAAATCACTTTTCCATAACTTTGACCATTGTTTTAATTTTAACAAAGTTTCTCAGCTAGTCTCGAGTTGATTTTCTGATATTTTGTTTCCGAACAATATTCCGTAGAGAAACTTCTAATAGTATTTTTTCCCGAAAACTGGTCTAAATGCTATAGGAAAGTTGTTATATTTTTCAATTTTCTACACTCTAACGAAGTTTTAATTTTTTTTATATATTTGTAACACATTTTTAATACAGTACAAAATTATTCATTCTTACTACCATTATTGTTTAAATAAGTGTTTGCTCTTTTTAAAAATATTTTTAAAAAATTGTTAGAGACCTAGGTACCCAACGCCAATGTTTTGCCAAGAGAGTTATGGCATCCATAAATCGGCAACTGCTTGCGGGCGCATCATATAGTGTCAGTGATAGATTCAATATATGACAGCGTAGTAGGCCTTGGTCTTTTTAGAAATTCTTAAATTGTCGTCTAATAACACTTTTATATAAAGGATAAATCCAGTTGTTCTTTTAAAAAGAAACATCTCTCATAAAATGTATAAAATATGTAAATAAAAACTCATTAAATATGATGCAAAATACATACCGGGTGTTTGGTAAGTCGATGCATTCCTTGCAGGAGGTTATAGTACAAGTGATTTGTGATATATTTCCTATACCATATTCCCAAAACGCTTAGTTTCTGATCTACAGAGAGTTATAGTTTTAATAAAAAAATGCAAATTTATAAATATTGCGGAAACCACTTAGAATATGTTAATGAAATTTTGCAGGTTTTGACAGTTAACAACAATACATGTTTTACGATACAAATATTGTTTTCTATTTCACCAGTGGCGTGAGTGGATATTTTTAAAGAAAAAAATGATACGCCACTGATTTTTCTTAAAATAAAAATTATTTTTGAATTCCTTGTTCAATTTGGAAGAGAAAAGGTATAATAATATTCAGCGACACATTTTCCAGTAGTGGTGGCAGGTGATTAACCCTTTCGCTGCGCAATACGTCTGAACGTAGCTACCGCGCCGTGCGCAATTGTTTATCGTGTGCGAATATATACGTCTGGAGCAGTTAGACCACTTATAGTTTTACATTATGTTGTGTTAAATTACGATTTACGATAAATTTTACGATTTTATTTTGAATAAAATACAGTATATGTACTAAATAGAAACTGAAAGAAACATGAACAATCTTGGTACTATTACCAGTACCTCTTTCCATAAAAATATTTGTCACAATCGGTATAAGCTCGCCCGCAAAAATTCGCCTTACCAATTGCAATAACCGAGTCACTATGCGCACGGTTGCGAATATATACGGTTTGAGCAGCCTGATCCAATTTAACTATTCATGCGAATTAATCCGTCTGGAGCAGTTTGAGCCCTATAAATTTTTAGCGAATATATACGTCTGGAGCAGTGAAAGGGTTAATAAGGAAGTCTTCGTATCTTTCTCCATTTAAAATGTCCGGCATAAAATGATTGAATGACTAACTGATTGTTTATTATTATTATTACACCACACCAAACTTTAACAGTGAACTGTGTTTGATAATTAGTTTGACATTAGGCGTGGATTTTCCTCTGCCCAGTAATGAGCATTATGGTAGTTGGTAATCCCTTGATTAAATTTGGATTTATCGGTGCACAAAATTCTTCTGAGAAAAGTTGGATCTTCCATATCAGTGTTTAACATAAATCTGCAGAAGTTCATTCTTCTCAAAGGATCCTCTTCAAGCAACTCTTGAACCAGTGTATAATGATACGGATGTTGTTCCTCTTTGTTCAACGTCGTCCAAATTTTTCATTGCAATACCCTAAGACGCCTAGCAACAACGCGTACGCTTGTCATCGGATCTTCCTGAAAAGCCCTAAGAATGGCTTCTTAGTCATTAGGGCTGTAACGTGTAGCAGCTCCTACGTGAATTTGCTTGTGGTGTACAGTTCCTGATTCACTGACTATTCGATAGGTGTTTGCAAAGACACGGATATTTGGAAGTCGCCTGTTTAGAAAGTGACGCCGATATATTAATAAAATTGGTACAAAAAAACCTAAATGCATAATTTCTGGTATTTTTCAAATTATTGAAATTGGATTACGCAATGCAGTAAACAGTTGAGATACCTTTTCTCTTCCAAATTGAACAAGGAATTCAAAAATAATTTTTATTTTACGAAAATCAGTGGCATATCATTTTTTTCTTTAAAAATATCCAAAGACGTGCCTATGCGTACGCCACTGGTTAAACTGAAAACAATATTTTTATCGTAAAACATGTATTGTTGTGAACTGTCAAAGCCTGTAAAATTTCATTAAAATATTCTGAGCGGTTTCCGCAGTATTTATAAATTTGCATTTTTTTATTAAAACTTTTAACACCCTGTAGATCGGAAACTAAGCGTTTTCGGAATATGGTATATTAAAAAAAACAAATCACTTGTACTATTATAACCTCCTGCAAGGAAGGAATCGACTTACCAAACACCCTGTATATGCAATTTCAACAATCTATTCCAAAACCCTCTTTATTATTATTTTTTATTCAGTTAACAGAAAGCTAAGTCATATTATTAAAAAAAAAACATATTTTTATTGATTCAAATAAAAAACAAAGGACCTGAAAACTTTTTTTTTAATTTTTGTCTACAATCATTAAGTTTTTTTACTTGACACATTGACATTGACATTTATTGAGGACTGTTACTGTATCATTTGCCACACAATAAAATCTAAAAAATGCTTATTGTTAATATCAATCAACAAATAAGTATCATTTCAATTAGTAAAAGATGTACAAGATTTAAATATTTATAGAAAAAATTTTATATGCATTACGTGCAAAAAGCGACATCAATTTCCAATGCTACATTTTAGTTTTTAGTAAAAAAAATAAATAATCTAATTAGTTTTTCTTTTAAACGACACTTAAACTCTTGTCTACACCGTCCCTGGGCAGTTCCCAAACTGGATTGTATGTGAACGGTTATAAATATTGTTTTATTATTATTTTATTAAACCAACTGTATGAAACAAAGTGGCACAAAACTGCAATAAAAATTCTAAATAGTTTTGCAAAAATAGATGATAGTAGTGATTATTATCACTTAAAAATAGGTAACTTAAGAGGAATGTGAATGTCCCACTTTTGGTCATTTGGTCATTTCGAAATTTCAAAAATATATTTCTTTGAACTTGTCATTTGTTAAGCATCTCACACATTTCTTACCAGATTTTATACTTTATAATATAATAACTGCCTTCGCATTCTGGTTGCATGTCCTACACACCAGATTTTAGTCCACTTGAAAATTTTTAATGTAACTCAACTTAACAAAGAAAATAATTACTGACTAATATAGATAATGATTTTAATGGAATTATTGAAACATAGGGAAAAATTGATCACTTTAAATATTTGCTAGTCATTTTTGATAAGTGACAACCAACACTATTTTAAAGTTACAGTGTTTTTTTGTCACTGGAGATGAATGTTTTTTAAAATTAATAATTTTTGCACGATTTATTAGGGGACAGGTACACATTACCAATTTAAGTAAAAATAATGTACGTTTTAAAATTATTATGTTCTTAATACTTAACAAAAAAAATAATAGTAATCTAATCTATTGACTTAATAAAAAAATCAAAAGAAAGTGGATTTTGGAATAAATGGTTGTCGAAATTGTACATTTTAGTTCTAGTTTTTAGTTTACGATGACAATGGTAGAAATGAATAATTTTATAAGTTTGCTTAAAAAATGTAGAGCTGAAAATTGATAAATGAGCTTAAAATTAAAAAATAAACTTTCATCTCTTGACGTGTTTGATATTTTGAGATATATTTCCAACATTTTTTGAAAAATTGTTTTTTAAGTAAATACGATTGACAAAATAAAATGTTTTAAAAACTGACTTAAATCATTTTTACATGTATGTACTTTATTGGTGACACTATAAGAGTATATACAGGGTGTTTGTAAATATGTGCAAAATATTTAAGGGAGTGGTTGCCGAAGTTATTTTGTGAAAAAAAGTTCATATTCAGATTCAAAGCATTTTTCAAATTTTGAGTCAATATCTTTAAAACTGAAATAATTAATAAAAATAAATAAAAAATTAAAATTTAAATACTCTTTTTCACAAATTAACTTGGACAACCACCCCCTAAAATATTTCGCACTTATTTACAAACGCCCTGTATAAAAGTGATCAAGAAAAAATTAACTATCAAAATATATTTTTTAAAACAAATTTATCGATTTTTATACCAGACAGTATCCTTTTCCTTTTTTAAACTCCCTGTATACAAAAAAAAATAACAGTTTAATTTTAGATGATCTTGCAGTTATGACGAATAAGATTTTTTCTCTTCTACCATTTAATGGGAAAATAATCTTATGAAACATGATAATTGATATCTATGCTAAAATAATAAAGTTGTAACTCACTTTGCTTGTTTGGAGGTGCTTAAATCTGATGTTGAAGCGTTTGGAGCTCCTTGGCCAGCCCTTAGTCTCATCGACACTCTTCTTTCGTGGCTGTCATACATTCTAGGAGAATCTGAAAGAAAAACATGAGTTACTAATTCCATAATATTTTTTATTTTACGGTTCAACGGTTCTTGAAATATCGAGGTTTGAATTTGCCAAATCGTATGGGTAGTTGATAAAGAGTAAAGAGTACTTTCTTATTTTTTGCATCATTTGTGCCTTTAATTTATTCAAATGAAGAATACGTGGAGATGATTTTCGTGACGGTCCTACCACCGCCTCAGTTAGAGATATCAACAACGATATCTAAACTGCTGTCTTCTAAACAAACATTCAATAGAACCTTCACAACTCTTCGCTTAATAGGTGCGTTTCCTAAACAATGCTGCAGAAGTGCTTTAATTTGTTGAAAATGATCTTGGTACTAGTTCGAGAAGAATTTCTGTACTGGCTGGACAAAGTAGGAAGGCTGTACAGTGCAAGACATTTTGCGAGAAAACGGACTGCAACCCTATCATTACCAACTGGTACAAGAACATCTCCCCGCGGATTTTCCCCGAGGAGTTTGTCTTTGTGAATGGTGGAACAATCATCTGGACCCTCTTTCAAGAATTATTTTCTGTGACAAAGCTACATTTACAAGAGATGGAATGAACAATTTCCGCAACGATCATGTGTGGGCAATCGAATACTATTCGAGAAACCCATTTTCAGAGAAGATTCTCCGTAAACATTTGAGCTGAAATAATTAATAATGAAGTTATCGGACCATATTTTTGGAGAACAATCTACTACTTGAAGACATTCCTCTTCAAATCAGAAGGACGATGTTCTTTTTAGATGATGGTGCTCCGTACCAATTATGGAAGAGGTGTCACTAATTTAGTCACTGAATAGTATCCAAATCGATGGATAGGTCGTGGTGGTCCCATTGCTTGGCCACCGTGATCTCCGGATCTCAACCCGTTGGACTTTTTCATGTGGAGAGATGTGAAGACATTTACCTATTTAATAGGAAAGCCTAATAGCACAGACCAACTCATTGAGAAGATTCATACAGCATTTGACGAGGTGAAAAACGATATGGAGAACTACAACTGAGAATGAAAGCTTTGACAGAGGGTTGAGTCATGCATTACACAAGGTAGTAGTCACATTGAGCAGCTTTAATAATTATACTGTCACTGGGCTTTTATTAAAATAAACCACATTTTTTTCTAAACTTTCTAGTCACAACAATGTAATTTGCTTAAAATTAATAATAGAATTCATACCGGTCTGGCCAGGTAATTCTTTCGCATAGACTAAGTAAATTACATGCATCTCTCCTATCAACTTCGGGTGGAAGGGCTCGGACATGACATATATCATTGAGGCTCCGACTCGGACTCTCGTAATTGGTTGGCTGTGGGAGCGCATGTGCCCCGTTGCATTTTTTGTGAACCGACCGAATACCTAAAGCGCTTTGCTGTTTGTTTAGTTTTATTTTTTTATTATTCCACTCAAACCTTTGGTAAGAGGTAGACGGAATATTACAAAATAAAAATGGCGTACAGTGTCGAACAACAAATTAATATTATTAAATGGTATTGTCATGCAGAAAGTGCAAAGGAAGTCGTTGGTTCATTTATATTTTCATACCCCGACAAACCAGTCCCCACTGCTAGAACTGTTTTGAATATTTTTCATAAGTTTGAGGAGTGTGGATGTGTTAACTGGTGTACGAAATGTAGCAATCAGGAACCTCGTCAAATTCCTGAAGCAAGGAAAGAAAAAGAGGTTAATGTCTGTGCTTTTGTGGAAGTAAGTGAGCCGTGTTCTTCCTCCCAAATTTCCGAAGAACTTGACATTCCAAGTCCTACAGTTCATTGCATCTTAAAAAAGAATGGTTGCAAAGCCTATAAAATGCAAACTTCTCAAGAAATTATTCCTGGTGATTAAATAAGACGTATGGAGTTTTGTGAATCCATTAAGGAGAAATTAGATGAAAATAATGAATTTGCTAGGCAGATTTTATTTACAGACAAATCATTTTTTCCCCACTTGGCCGACATAATCCTTCAGTGGTCCAATATTGGTCCCGGGAAAACAAGCATTTAAGTATACCATTAAGAATGCAGTACCCTCAAAAAGGTAAATGTTTGGGTTGGCATTTTAGAGGATAATATTGTGGTTCCCTTTTTTACTGATGGTAACTTAATTGCTGAGAGATATTTGCATTTATTACCAAATAGTGTTGTACCAGCTGTACGAAGGATGTAAATTTTGAGGAAATTTGGTTTCAGCAAGATAGATGTCCTGCACACAACGCAAGGCCAGTCCAAGATTATTTGGAACAAACTTTTCCTGAAAGGCTTATTTCCACAAGAGGCATCATACCTTGGCCTCCTCGATCTCCAGATCTGACAACCTGCGACTTCTTTTTATGGAGTCATTTAAAGCAACTTCTCTACAAACATCGACATGAAAGAGCCGCAACTTTGGACGAATTACGGCTTAAAATTAGAAACATTTTAGAAATTTTGTCAAATGTTCGTCAAGAATTTTACGACAGATTAGGGTATTGTGAAGCTCAAGCAGGTGGTTTGTTTGAATACCTTACTAATTAATAATAAGCTTTATTAAATAAGCATTTGAAAATAATTCATTATTTTGCTTAAGAATTACCATTCATTTTATTTTAGAATACCGTTTTAGTTTTTACTAAAGGTTATAAATAATTTGTAATAAAGTTGGAAAGCTATAGTATGGCCTCAAAACCTTTTATCATTCTTGTAAAAAATATCGTGCAGATAGGGTAATTACTGTACGTATGGCAACACTGCTGTCAATTCCAGGCCATGGCTTATACTCTTTATACCATCGCAATAAATCAAAAACGTAATTATTGTCCAGTATTCTATCTTTCGCACTTTGTGCACTTCTTATGGCGTTTTTTTATTCCCTTACATCGATGGCATAAAGTTATACAAATGATATGGGGGCAGAGTCAGAATTATTAGGCGAGACTGGTGAAATATTTATATAATGTACTAACTTTGTATCGGAAATAAAAATATGACCATACCTGTACATGAAGTATTTCGGATACTTCGGCGGCCACTCTGTATATGTTGCTGAATTCCACAAATTTAGTTACGCAGTTAGTATCTGTGGTTTCTTAGACAGTTTGAAAAAACCGTCACTGCAAATCGTTGAAGTTAATTGATGTTGGTACAGGGTGATTCACTATATTTTGACCCCCCTTTAACTTTTTTGTTTTAAGAATTATAAAAAAATGTGAAATATAAAAGTTGCACGATTTTTTATAAATTTTTCGAAAATGATAGTAGAAAAACAAATGAAGCCCAAACAAAATGGCCGCGGATGTTAACTTTGTTAAGTTAAATGGAACACCCTATATACTTTTACATATTTTGATAGAACGTTCCCTGTAGAGCATAGCCATATAGGGTTTGTTGGGTCCATCGCTAACAATAAGTGAGATACTATTAAAAAACAAAAAGAAGGTTTTTTTATTAAGAAAATAAGACATATATATTGTAATTGTTAAACCTTTTTCAGACATTTCTGCCTTTTTCCAATTACGCAAGGATTTACAAATTTAGTTATAATATATTTTGACAGATCGGACATTGATATGGTCCAAAATGCGTATAGGTATTGTAA
This sequence comes from Anoplophora glabripennis, assembly GCF_000390285.2. Lineage (NCBI taxonomy): Eukaryota > Metazoa > Arthropoda > Insecta > Coleoptera > Cerambycidae > Anoplophora > Anoplophora glabripennis. The sequence continues at coordinate 151,992 of NW_019416548.1, read as the reverse complement.
CTAAATCTCACCAATTAGGTCGTGAGAGGCCTAATTACTCGTGGACAATGTTATATGATAGGTCGTGACAGTGACAGTTAATGTCTTGACAACATTGTTATTGTTTGACAGTTTGTATTATTATTTAATTAAAATGGGTTACACAGAAGTAGAAAATTGAAATATTATATGAATTAAAATAGAGCAAAGTTCTTCTACATACTCTATTTTAATTCTAAATAATTTTCTACTTCTGTGTAACCTATTTTAATTAAATAATAATACATACTGTCAATCGATAACAATATTGTCAAGACATTACTGCCTGTCACTGTCATGACCTACCATATAATGTCCATGAGTAATTAGACCTCTCACGGCCTAATTAGTGAGATTTCGTTACATTACCTATACACATTTTGGACCGTATCAATGTCCGATCTGTCAAAATATATTACAACTAAATCTGTAAATCCTTACGTAATTGGAAAAAAGGCAGAAATGCCTGAAAGAGGTCTAACAATTACAAGATGTCTTATTTTCTTAATAAAAAACCTTCTTTTCGTTTTTTAAAAGTATCTTGCTTATTGTTAGAGATGGACCCAACAAACCCTATACAGGGTCGGAAAGTACCGATGGTCCATCTGCCGTTACGTGAGAGCAGAGAAAGATGGCTATAATGAAGGTGTCTAATAGTCACCGCCCATTTCGGGCGTTCCATTTAACTTAGCAAAGTTAACATCCGCGGCCATTTTGTTTGGACTTCATTTGTTTTTCTGCTCTCATTTTCGAAAAATTCATAGAAAATCGTGCAACTTTTATATTTAACATTTTTTTTATAACTCTTAAAACAAAAAACTTAAAGGGGGGTCAAAATATAGTGAATCACCCTGTACATTAAAATAAAAATCAATCACAAAATTCACATTTTCACCAGAAAATATAGAAAATAGAAAATAAAAAAATTCGAATTTCGCAAAACATCTCAAGAACTGAAAAAATATCTCTACGATCTGTTTACGCCATTTCAGTAGCGTAACTTTGTTTTAATTTTAGATATCCTGTATTTGTGACCGTTTTCGGTCGACAAAGACATCTTTACCTTGGAAACAGTGTAAATTTTAAACAGTGCTAAAAGCTGGTCACTTACTACTTGTAATAACGTCATCTATTGCATTTGCTGCCGGAGTGTTGCCCGGTACCATGTCCATTCGGCTATCGTGGAGTCTCCTCGTTCTAGACTGTGGCACTGTAGGCGTGGAATCCGCAGGAGTTGCAGCGTGAGATCCGTATCTGGCGCCCGACCGCCCACTATTTTCTTCACAGTGACTACTTCTGGAACCTCCTGGAGTAACATTTGTTAATTATTATAATATATATAATTATAAACGTAAAATTTGTAATAAAACTTACCAAATTTGAGCATATTCCAGTCGAATACATAATCATATGTAAAACCTTGTCTATGGAATAATGTTCTGAACAATTGTCGCAAGTAACTATAGTCTGGCCTCTCTTCGAACCTTAGCTGTCGGCAATAATTTAAATACGTTGGAAATTCTACTGGGTACCCCTAAAATAAATAATATTTCCATATTTTCAGATGTTCACTGTTGGATTGGTCAAATAATGGTAGAAATCAAAAAAAAAAAACTGGGGAAAATGAAAATATACATAAATATTTTTTTGTCTAAAATTAACAGAAAATGAGTACAGAATAGACGTGTGAATCATAACAGATGTATAAAATAGTAGGCACCTTTTTCACGAGTGCAACAATTCTGTCAGTGAATAAATATACTTTGGATATAAAATTTTTTTACTACCTACTAAAAAATATGTAAAAAATTAAACTATTTTACATTTACACACACTAGTGAGTAAAGTATTTTTATGCATGAGTGCCAAAAATAAAATTGTAAGGTATCTACTGTTGTAGACCCAAGGGAGGTAGACCCTAAAATAAAATAATATTTCTGAAATTTGCATTTAGATATCAGAACATAAGTATATTTATACTCCCCTAGCTAACCCTCATTGGTCCAAAGACAAAATTGCAGACAACCAACCCCTAGAAAAATGTTTATTTGCGCAACGCAATTCTTTTTTTTACATAGATCCTTATGGAGCAAAACAGTATAAATACAGGCAAGATGTAATATTCTCAGTTCGGTTTCTGAATCCATCAGGTTCAGTGCAATTTTTTAATCTAGTTTAGTTTTGAGTTTAGTGTTCAAATTAAAGTGCTGGGTAGTCTTCCATAGTATCAATTTTCAAAATTTTCAATGTCGATGTATTTTATTTTTCATCTAACCTTTAGAATCTGGTTATCGCACACATATTTGTAAAGTATTTTTCATATACATTTTTTTTCAAAATTATTCAATTATAATCTAGTTGTATATGGTGGTGATTCACAAATGGTGACCAAAAACCTCATATTTTTTGGTCAATTTTAAGGGGAGTCTTTCCTATAAAGTTTTTATCTAGGACGCTTCGTTAAAAAGATACAGGGTGTTAAACTACAAAAATAATTTAATAACTAGTAAGTGAAATAATTTGAAATTGGGCACATGTATTTATGTAAATATTGTCCAAAATCTGAGGCCTTTTCCGAAAATTTACATGCTCCAGTGGCGGAGATACAAGGTATCGATGGCATATTTTTCCTAAATAAAATAGTACGCCACTGGTTTACGATATCAACCATGATATTTTTGGATTTGTCTTTCAATTTTCTACAAATTGTTACTCTTTTATGTTTTTCAAAAAAAGCCTGATTTTCGAGTAAAACTTAAAAAACCAACTTATTCCTATTTACTCATATTAAAATAGAATTTTTAACCTTATCGTGTAGTAATTGCTAACTTAGATGACCAAATTATCTATGGTAAAGTTTAAAGTTTGGCACAAAAAATGCTATTTTACAATACCTACGCGAGTACCGAAAATATCAATAGATATTTTTCAAATAAAGTGGAATACATCTTTTTTCTTAGTAACATCGACCCGAATTAAATAAAGTTACAATTTCCAAATTATCCACTGGTGGTGAAATTCTGGGGTTGTTTGAAATGGTATCACTATCTGACAAATTAACGAATTTTTGCACATAATTCGTTGACATTATCCCAAGTTTTATCAATGTATGTCAAACATTTTAAAAAATATTTCAAATCAATCAATTTCAACACTTTGTTTCTCGTAAAAAAAACGTTCTATTTATTTGAGGTGTTCTATCATCAGGTAAAATTTGTCGTGTGCAATTTAGACAGTTTGAGCTAGACACTTCTTAGTTGGTTTATTTATTTAAGTGTAGTAATATGACTAGAAGAAAATGACATGCTACATAATTAAGTGATGCCAAGAGAAATCTTTTGCCTTTTATCGAATTTTCATCTGTATTGTGTATTTCAAGAAAAATGTATTGAAATATAACAATGTTTGGAGGATTCTACAATTTTACACACAAAAATAAGACAAAATAATAAAACAAAAAAGTTGTTGTGTGGTCAAGGGGATCGGGAAAAAATAATGACCTGTATGTAATTTTAATATATATTCTAATACATAATATACTGAGGTAAATAATAAATAAAGATATGGGTAAGGTAAATAAGATGCTGTATACCAATTCTATTTTTTTAATTTATGGTATAGAATAAAAATGCTTGCAAAACATATTTGAATGTAAAGATGATTTGTTGGCCCAAAACTTGTTTTAATTTGTTTTTATCATAGAAATTTACACATACTTTTATTTGCAATTTAAAGCATTTAATATATTTGGGACATTCTGAGATTAGTTTTAAAGTTAAATATTTATTTTAAAAACAAAGCTTATCCTAACAGTTTGTATTTCACGAAAAAAAAAACAAAAGTGCTTAGGCTAATTATTATTCAAATAATATCTAATTTATCTAAAAGGTCAGTGGTGTCACCTAGAGCTGCACCGACTTATTGAAATAAAAAATAATTGATTTCTCTGCAATTTCCTGTTTTTGGTTGTTTTCACGCAAAGATACGAAAAAATAAAAAATATTTTTGTACAAAATTTTCAGCAGTCTAAAATAAAAGATTGTACCTTACAAAGCTCCTCTATCGGTGTAGACATTTTCTTTTCTGATATACGCTCGTACTTCTGTCTTTTTGTGGCTGCTTTTAAACCCTGCCAAGGTAAAGACCCTCTATTGAAGTACATTAAAACATAACCTAAGGATTCCAGATCGTCTCTCCTGGATTGTTCTATACCTAAATGTGTATTTATACTTGCGTATCTGGCAGTACCTAGAACAAAATTTCATACTATTAGAAGTCTGATTTTTTACAACTACAGTATAACATTTTAACAAGTTTTTAACATTCTCAGAAAAAAAAGCTGCTCTATACAGAAAATTGTGGCTACAAAGTTAATTCTGTTCATTATTCATGTTATTTCATTCATGTTATTAGAAGAATAATATCACGTTTTGAAAATTATTTATTGGGTTACGGTTCCTTCATTTACGTATTTTTTTGTAAAAGTCTTTCTACCAATGCAATTTTTTTTATTTAAATATGATCCTCAGAATGTTTCCTATTTATATGAATAAATGTATACAAACATCATTGACAAAATTTTTCAGAAACCAGACTAGTAAGAGCTAGAGTAGTCAAAGTATTTAGATAAGTAAAAATTACTAAAATGATAAAAATTCGTATATAATACAAACAATTTTAAAATAATCACAACAGAAATTATTTATTGATAGTCCCAAATATGGCTGTGGACAATAATGTTTCCAACCTAAATAGCTTCTGATGCTTCTTACTCAAAACATAATCGATCTTTAAACACCTTTAAACATCTTAGGTTGGTAGTTCAAATAACCGATTTGGATGCTTCTCTGCACTACAGCCTTGACTTTTTTTTTTGCTTAATGTTTGTTAATAATTGAACTATAACAGTTTTCTATATGACTATTTTTGGCATATCTCAGGAAACATCCGTTAGCAATATTTTATTATTTTTTTGCGGTTTGGTCATATTCTGATATTTTCTAAAAGATACAGTTATATCCACAAGACAGGTGATCAAAAGCATTAAAAAGAATAATGCTAAAGTAAAAGATTTGAAGCCAGTTTAACATTTACTAATTTTTGATTTGAGAAACTGACCAAATTACAATGTAATACAAAAATTGAAGTAATTTTCTATCTAGCTTCAATAAATTGGTGAAGAAATTGGAGCCAATAGAACTGGTTTTAATATACTAACCAATTTTGGGAATTTTTAAGAACTTAATATTTATTCAATATCGTCAATTTTAGTTACATTTTAATATTGTAACACTTACAATTTTAAATATTTAAAAAATAAGTTATTACTGCAGTTGTATGACAAAGTTACAAGTCATTATCATGGTTTGTGGTTTGCTGTGATTATGATTGATTTTTATTTTAAAAATTGGCCAATTTAATGTAACATGAAAAAGTGTATGATAGTAAACTGTGGTAATTTATTGATTAGTTTATTTGGTAAAAAATTGTTGTCATATTTTTGTGCAATGCGTATACAGGGTGTTATACAACAATGCGCAAAAAAGAAGGAGCGTTTTCCTCTTCTATATTTAATATTTTCTTATATAAACATTTGTCCTTGAATCCTCGTTTTGAGATAAAGGATTTTGAATCACTTCATGAATCATTTTGAACCCATGAATACGATGATATCCAAAATCAAAAATTAAATATTCAGTTCAACTCAAACCAGCAGCATAGATATGATATATGCTGGTTACATTTTCCTCAAAAATGTTGGTACACCATTTGAATAAATAATATGAAAACTACTTTAAATAAAAATTATTTTTTCACAGCTTTTACCGTTTTGATACAAATTAGTAATTTGTAAAGATTATTAAATCATATACCTATTAAATAAACGTAGAATGTATTTTTATAATAAATGTACTGAAAATAATGCTTCTATGGCTCAATACACGTTTCAATTTTTCTTGAATATTTTCTTATTCTCTTAAAAATTCTTATCGACATTTTTTTTAACTAGGTACTATCTTAAAAACGAGGGTTTCAAGGACAAATATTCTTAAATTTAGGTTACTTATTATAAATAAAGTAAAAAAAGAAGTAAGTTTCATGTAAATTTTCCAGTGAAAAGTTTATGCATATGCAACTTTTTTTTAAGAATGTGCAAATGCAAAACATTTAATACAAGGTGACCCTGAAATAAGTGTGAAAATAATTTTTTTCAAAAAGTTAAATATTTTATTTAAAAAAAAAATATCTAAGCAACGCAAGTGAATTGTTTTTTTGGAATGATTCATCATCTTAAAATATTTCAAGCCCAAATATTTGCACTAATAATACCCATTTTTTGCTTCCTTTTATAAGCATACATATTATCTCAACTAAGCAATTCAACTTGTGCTTCAGTGACAATTACCAAAAATTTTAAATGCATTATCGTAAACAACTACGAAGTTTTCGAAAAACGTTATTAAACAAAAGCTGCTGCTTTTGACGAGTTAAATGAGATATAGCTTTTGGCCTTATTTCTCGGATACCCTCTATCTACATATATGAAAGAAAACATAAAAATTGTATATTTCTGCGCCGAATTTTACTCTTCAATTATTTCAATGCTATATAAATAATTTTTATAATCAGAGGTATAAATTTACTGTAATGCATATATTTTTTAGGTATTTCAAAGAAAAATTAGCACACAAATTACCAGCTCTAGAACAACACAAATATGTATTATTTTATAAAGATATACTTGAAAGATAAAGACTGCGATTATCCGCATGATTAATAAAGTGGGTAGTTGACATAACAACGTGGTGTCCGCCTTGTTTATTATATAATTTTCAATAAATTTAAATGAGTAAGCCCTATTAGCTATGTATGTATAATAAAATCTTACAAAGCGACAATAATAATTAGTTTTGTTGCATATTCAGACACATTATATTGACCTTTATCGCGATTTTTTAGTCACTATACACTAGGTGTTTATATAAGGTGCTTACTTTCAATTAAATACAAATATTATATAAATGAATAAGATTTAAAAACAGAACATGGAATCATGAGTAAATGTCATATATGTATTTCTCTTATACTGTATAGAAAAATACAATCTGTTGAGTAGTTTTCATGTATTTGTCGTTGTTACACCCTGTTACATCACATAATATATACAGGTTGTCTTCATATTCCTTGATCAAAGAACAGGCACTGATTCTTGGTGTAGATTTTTTGTATTTCTAACGGTTTCCGCGTAATTCAATCATGTAAACATAATTAACTTAAAAATTTGAAACAAAAGTAAGTTAAGTTAACATTAGGTACATCGGCTTCGTTTAAAATTATCAATTACCTTATTGTAGTACAATTATAGTAACTTCAGTTTAATACTAATTACATTTTCTCACATAAGTAACCACTTGGCTGTGAAATCGTTAATATCTCATTAGCCTTTATATCATTCTTTATCATGAAATAATCTCCTCGCGTACTTACAATAAATGTGTTTCAATTTGGCAAAGTAACAAAATAATTACGCGACGTTTTAAACGCGTATCATTCGTATCGAGTTATTTATTGGTTATTTTTCATTTTGCGAAAAATATATGAAATGCGGAATAGTGATAAGTAACAACACAACTGCTGAAATAGGTCGTAACCTATATCTAAATTGAACAGCTGCAAAATCAGATTTTATTGTTAGATCTGCTATTAGTCTTCATATAAGAGATAGAGAATGTGACCGACTAAAATACTAGTAAGAATAACTTAGCAAATAGTCTGTAATCATAACGATAGCAAAAAAGTATTATTTAGGGTAACTGCTTTTTGTAATAATTTTTCAAAGCTAAAAGTATAAAATTAATTTTCTGTTGAATTAGTAGTCACTAATGAATATGGTCATATTTAACAAAACGCAAATTATGATTCTTTTTCTAAGAATTATATATTTCAAAGGAAAAAAACATCATTTAATGTGTGAAAACCCATTACGCTTTTTAATATAATCTAATTTAAATATATAACAAATATATGGTGCAATATTTTGTGGTAAAATGTAATTTTTTAACTGTCAATAAACACAAAGCGTATTTCACTTAAAACTTCACCACATCTAGGTAATTTCCAATTTAATTGAAATATACAGGGTGTCCCGCATAAGAACCGACACAGGGCAGGTGCATGTAGGGGTGTCCACAATATTGTAATTTAACCAAACTTACCTATATACAAAGTTGCACCCCCGAGGAGTTATTAGCCCCCAAAGTGAGGCCCTAAATTTCGAAAAAAAATAATATCTGCAACAATTTACCTCAGAAGAACCAAATTTGGTACATGATTTAGGTTTATTACTGGCCTTCTTTGACTATGATTTAAAGTTAATTGAAGCACTACAAGGTGTTCATTCAAGTTCCATTTGTAGCAAGGCTATTTGCTGATCCAAAAATAATTTGCTGATTAATAAAGATATTTTGACTATTGATTACATTTATATTTTGAAAAGGACCTGTAGCACTTTTACATTTTTAACGCGATTGACCTCAAATATTAATGCAATTAAAAACAAACAAATATTGTGACTAAATAGGATATATTTATAATTCGGTAAATTTTTATGTTTTTGATTTGAACATCTTATTGCTAATACGTATTTCACTTACGTATGACAAAAAAAAAACTTGGAAGGCGACACTATTTTTTCTAAAATCTACGTTTGAAATTTTTATTGACATCATCCTTTCAGCAAATAAAGAATGCGATAGGGCGCCACGTTTGCATTTTATTCTTGACAAAACCGCAGAAAGTGGGCAGTAAATTATTGCATTACAATATATTTTATTTTTATAAACCTCTTTATAACGAACAAATTACTGATCATATTGTCCGAAGTTACTTATTTGTAGCACGGTTTTAGTCTGTCCTTTATTTATTCGGGTACTTGTCACTTGTGACAAAAGTTAATCAAGTAAATTTTTAAAAAAGTATTTTTATGAGATTAGGTTTGTAGGTGAGATGTACATCTATGAATGTTTACTGCTATCCCATGCCTAGGCCTTCAAATGTCAATGATTCGTCGGCCGAACTCACCAGATATATACCGGTTTGTGCAAGTTCCAAAGTGCGCACTGGCAACGTTACCAGATTAGCACCGGAGCTCATTCTCTGTCTAAACGTCGATCGATGAACATCGGTATGCACAACGCACAAAAGGTACCTGTCCTACTATTAATACTAATTCCATGTTTATAGTTGCCACACCATGAACAGCTAGATTAATAAGTTTCACAAGTGGCAAAATACCAAAAAAATAAAGAAAAAAACGAAGATTATGCCATAAATAAAAAACTTAGACAATATTCAAAATAATGTTAAAAATATTTGCGCCGAAAATATATTTCTTATGAATTCGACTGATATTAGTTTCTCAAAAGAGAAACCTCTTACCTTCCCATAAGTATGAGCCTTTTATATACCTATAAGTATCGTTTTCACAAGGAAGTTAAAGAAAAGGAAGGTATAACCAGTATAATAGAAACCTGGTTAGCCTTGTTAGCTCAAAGAGATCAGTAATATTTCCTACATATCAAGGAAATATTGAAATACACATAGGGTAAACTATAGAAAAAAATTACTGTATTTTATTCGAGTATGTCATTAACTAAAAAACTCAAAAATGAAACGATCTAACATCACACAGTAGAACCTTACAGTACAGCTAACAGTACACCCCTACAACCAGTTTCAAGGGACACCCCTTGAAATATTTACGGGAATCATTTACTCATACGTAGCAATGTTGATAGGACAATTTCATCTACAATATAACAATAGTTTTTTGAAGAAGCCAGTTGCGTTATATAGATTTTTACCTTGAATTTTATTTGTAACCTATCTCGTCTATCATATCCAAATTCTATTTTATATACAGATATACTCGGTAGAAATTATAGAGAGTGACTCAGACATTATATAAAAACACTATTACCATAATGCGTATAAAATATAAAATGATTTTTATACGGTTCAATATTATTTATCTTTATGCCGCTCGCTACGCACACCGATAGAATCTATAATCGTCTATAGACTGAGTTACACTGAACGTCGATCTATATTCTATCTCTGTCTTTAGCGCTTGGTAGGGAATAGGGAAATGCTTTTTTAGTGGGTGTAAACGGACTTGATTTATCCGTCCGGAGAAACGTCATAGCATAAGCGTAGACGAGGGGTCTAATTTCATGGCTATAATAAATTTATACATAAAAAACACAACTGGGACGTTTTAAAATGTTGTAATAATTAAAAATGATCAAAGTGCCGGTTATAGCAAACCGTACAAATATTAGATGTTATGTTTTATCATCTTTTTTCAATATTTTCTTGTTGCCTTTTACGCAGACACGCCAATGGATATTCGTTCCCGGCACGCTTCATCCCCCTTACTAGTCCAAAAGCTAGCGATGAGTCACTCTCTACAATTTCTACCGCGGAGTATAGGATATAGCGCCTAGAGTAGTTGTGTCTTGCAATATCATCAGTTCAAAACTTTGCTTTCCTCCTTATGGGGGCGACACTGCTCATGTTTCCATAATACCTGTAATACAGGTAGTTTTATATGTAAAGTTAATTTGTCCGTCTTACTCAGCAGGTAGAAGGTACACTGCTTTTTTATCTCTTAACAGTTATCAAAATGCACTATACCATTACCTGTAAGATTATCTCCTCAGTCTTATCTCAAATTTACAATCCGATATAAATTACCCAAATAAAAGGATTTTAGCATAAGCACAGCAATTACACGTAAAATTATTTAAAACCGCGCTTCTCAGCATAATTATTAAACTTGTAGCGGATACCGAAATAATTAAATTAAGCTAACAAAAAATGCGCGTGTAATTTTTCACATTCTATACAACCGATCGGCAATCTAATTACTTCGAGCGTAGACGCAACGGTTTGTCATTGTTCACTGTAAACGTATCATTACGTTTTATGACGCTACGATTTAGGGATTTTTGGTTGATAGTACCAATTGTGTTGCCAAAGCTGGACAGTCACGTGGCTTGTAATCATTAAAGAAGGCTCAGTAGTATAGCTGGTAATGTTCGGATGATATTTAAAATATAAGTACTATTTCAAAAATGCATATATAATTCAAATATCCAATAAATACAAATATCAAAACCGTATATTTTAAAAATCCTATACAGGGTGTCCCACAAGCAAGTATACAAACCTTAAGGTAAAAACAACCAAAAAATATATATAAACCCTAGACTAGAAGCCCATGGTTTTGAGAAAAAACTTAGTCTGATTTTATTATTTATTTGGTATTTCCAAAAACTTATCAGTAAGTCTACATTTCAGTTGCGTATTTATGCATTTTGAGCCACTTAAAAAACTTACTCCTGTTAATTTTTTTGCATTACTACGTTAAAGTTTCTACCCATCGTCGTGGATATTATTACCTAGAAAAAGAACTGAATTAATAGAAAAAGAAAAACTAGATTAAGTAATTTTGCAACAGACCGCATTATTTGTGACGCATACACACGCATTATGGATTATGCAAAATTTAATGAGTTAATAATTTTAAAAATCACTTGTTTTTAACAGCTTATATCGCAGTAATTAATTTAAATTGTAACTAATACTTGGAAGCATTTCAGTGTGTTGTGAACAATTAATTGAAAAGCTTTGATTACTATTTTTAGGCCTTAGGTAGATAGTAGATTTTTAAAATTTATTAAACAACTTGACGACTTTGAAAAATAATGAAACTCGATTCTTTCAAATGGAATAGACTTTTTTAGTAGTGACGTCACATACGCCAAACAATAGGCAACCCCATAGTACACATTGTCATGAAGAATTTCAGTATTTTTACTAAATCGATTTTCGACCTTATGTAGAAGGGCACTGTATTTGTATCTTTTTTGTTTTTAGTTATAAAAAAATGTGAAATACAAAAGTTGCACGATTTTTTATGAAGTTTTCGAAAATGATAGTAGAAAAACAAATGAAGTCTAAACAAATTGGCTGCAGATGTTAACTTTGTTAATTTAAATGGAACACCCTGTATATTTTTACATATTTTGATAGAACGTTCTCTGTCGGGCATAGTCATATAGGGTTTGTTGGGTACATCTCTAACAATAAACGAGATACTATTAAATTTAAAAAAAGCAGTTTTTTATCAAAAAAATAAGATATATTGCAAATGTTAGCCCTATTTCAGATATTTCTGCCTTTTTTCCAATTACGTAAGGATTTACAGATTTAGTTGTAATATATTTTGACATATCGGACATTGATATGGTCCAAAATGCGTATAGGTATTTTAACTAATCTCACTAATTCGGGCAAGTTGACGGCCTATTGTTAAACAAATTAGGTTGATAGCGGCAAAAAAATACTGTCATAACCGGCAACCCGAGTACTTTCCCAGATAAAAGTATTTTATTTGTGGAAGTATGAGGGTCGCTTTATTTTTCGACGAGCCGTGGCGCGGCGGAAAGGTGGGGGAAGCGAACGACAGCGAGTCCGAAGAAAATGACGATAATATTCATAGTCCTGCCTTTAAAAAAGCGAAATTTGCTTGAAAATAATATATTTGGCAGTCTGTAACTCCGTTGTTTTTCAACGAATCTTGACGATTTTTTTTAACTTTATAAGGCCATAACTTGTAAACTATTCAACTTACCGATTCCAGGTTTCGTGCGAGTTATTAGACAGTGATAAGGATTGAGAGAATGCCATGCCAACACGTTCTGGTAATAATAACGCACTTTATAAATGTTTAATTCAAAACTCATAAATAAACTTCTGTTTATAACTTTTGATCTGATCAATATTTTTTAACGCTCGAGGGCTAGTTTTATAGGTCTTTTGAAGACGAAAAAAAGTACTTTACTGTTTTCTCTTGGAAATGAATTAACCATCCTGTAAACAGTCTTCCCCCCATTTTTATGATTGTGGAAACTAATATGTTATTGTACATAATATTTAGCATCTATAGTGACAAATTCAGCTCGCCGAAACAAAAAGTCGCGAAATGGTAATTTTCCAACTCTTTTTCCTGGCCTATAATTCACTATTACATTCTGAATTAAATATGGTATTATTACGTTACGGAATTTTGTTACGTTGTATTTGGGCAAAAGAAAAGTAATTAGCCTGCCACAGATTTTAAATTTGTTTTCAGTTGCTTTGATAGTTTTGATTTGTTCTTTTCAAAAGAAATAATAAAAAAAATACTCGGTGCATAAATCTTCACTATTTTATTATTATTAAAAAAGCTATTGACGTCTCTTTTTGGAGTTGGACCTCCTTGTAGAGTACAAGAAACAAAAAAATCGTTTGTTCCACTTTCAGTAAATGCTTGAATAAATATCGATCCTGAAATAGTATCACAACATATAGTACCACATAAATATGCAAAGAACTCTTTTAGCCTTGGTAACACACCAACCCGAGATTACGTTTTGCAATCCCGGTTTAGTATCATTTTCATTATTGTAGAAACGTTGTTACATAACTACTATGGCACATAACAAAATAACTAAAAGTTGCGCGCGAGACCTGAAGGATTTTTTTCACAACATCCTGGTGACACGTCTTTAAAAAAAGAGTCGCCTGCGAAAGACAAAAATTCGCGATTTCAACTGCATGTCTTTGTATGAATCCGAGAAAAAGGCCAAGGTGAAACCTATTTTTAATCGGTAGCCGTTTCATAATGTTTTAATTATTTCCTCGGGCCAATTAAGCGTTTATTCAATTATTGACCTGTAAATGCAGCTTAGTTGTTAACATAATTATTTAACACGTATTGTGTGACACAATTTTTTTTATTTTAATGTGCGACAATTTCCGTGAGCCACGAATAGGACAACTGGCGATAAACGTATTGTTAATGTTTCAATAAATTTTACAGTTAACAGGTAGGGTATTTGGTCAACGAAAGAACAAAATGGTATCGATTAAAATAAGGCGTCACATTTCTCAGCAAATAATGAAAAGGTATGCAAATCAATCAGTTCCGCTAGTTTTTGACATAATTAGCGGAACAATACAAGGAATATACTCGTACGTACAATTCGTAGGTATAAACTAGAAGCAAATTGTGATTTTTCACAAGGAACCGAGAAAATATTAGATGTTTTAATAGCGTTAGGTTATTACAAAAGTGTAAGCAAATACATTAATATAAATCGAATGAATTTAAATGTGTAAGTATCAACTTAACGCTTTATTATTTTTGTATATTTAAAATTAATACATACAGATAGTGCCCCGAATTGCATCGGACAAACTTTATCTGGCAAACCGGTGTGAAGTTGACAGTGGAACCGGAAATACCTGAATGTCCACAGGCGTACCGTTAAATTTTCTACGGTTCAAGAAATACTTAAAAATATGTAATAACAAAAGTCCTGCAAATACTTCAGAAATTACCGACAGGTTGAAGGTATTAATAATAGCCAAAAAATAGTTGAAAATTGGTTGCCCTAAGGGAGTGAATCTAATTAAAAATTAAACTTCACTTCAAGAAAATAATGTATCAACCTAACATTTACCAGATAATCGCAGAAATACATAAGAAATACAACCAACAAAAAAATTTTACTCACTTGAAGAAAATTAGGTATCAACTTGAAAGCATAAAAAAGTTATGGTAAATTTTACCCCCTTCCCCCAGTGTTGGAACGTATGTGATGAAAATTTGTAAATTTAGTAGCAGACTGAGCACGTAAGAGTTAAGCTAGTTACCAAATTTCATAAATTTATCTCAACTTGTTTCGGAGTTATTTAGAAAAAAACATCATCAGAGTGGTCCCTTTAAGTGGCTATAACTTTTTCGACATAGAAACACCCTGTAGAAATATTGCCCCCTAATTTCGGGACACCCTGTATTGCGAAATTATTAAGTTTGTAGGCAACAGATTTAACGAGTTTAATTAATTTAATAAATCAAAATATACAGGGTGTTTGGAAATTAAATAATATCCACTAATAATAATAATAATTTTCGAAGTACATATTAAAAAAATATTGCAATTATCAAAATTCTTTGTATGTTTAATGAGCACTATAAAACATGAAAAAATCACCATAAACAAGTCTTTTAAAACATCCGGTTACAGCGCAAGGGAAAACCTAATTTGACTTTCAAATTTCAGAAACAATATAGTCCGAGTTTATAAATACACTGACAAATACTTATTACGATACACCTTGTCCGGAGACGTAGGTAATTTTATTTCGCATATAGGTTTCATCGACTATTGAAACGCACTAAATCCGGTTCAAAGGTATGACACACAGCACACAGCTCATCGAAATTATTCCAACATAATTCCCGCAACAAGGCTGAATGTGCTTTACAGAGTGTGATAAAAATGAACCAACACATTTGGAGGGCCATATAACAGAAATAA
The DNA here is from genome assembly GCF_000390285.2 of Anoplophora glabripennis. Lineage (NCBI taxonomy): Eukaryota > Metazoa > Arthropoda > Insecta > Coleoptera > Cerambycidae > Anoplophora > Anoplophora glabripennis. The sequence continues at coordinate 136,543 of NW_019416548.1, read as the reverse complement.
TGTTGAGGAGATAGGAGACGTCTAAATTAAAAAATAAATAAATAAATAATTTCTACACTACTGACTGAAAAAGAAGATTCCAAAAAATGACAAAAATACTTAAATTTATATATCTGAAATGGCAATATAAATTTCTCAAAATTGCAAAAATATCCTTCTTTCTTTCAGTCTTTACCGTCTCTTTTCTAATTAGGTCAAATAGCATAGGCAGGTACAATGAAGGACAACTTAAACTCCCCACTAGTTGGGTCGCTCTCATTCTATCGCGCCCCACCACAAATAATTACGGAATGTTGGGGTATGGAGATATACTATACCGTGGCACCAAAAACTCTGATATATTCGATAAGGTAAATAATTAATCTGATACCAGTTGCATTTGATATTTACAACGTACCTCAGTCCATAAAATTAACTATGACGTCTTCAAAAAACGTAGCATTATTTAAAATGCACATTTTTAATCTAATAATAAAGAATTCCGTAATATTGCCGAAACAGATATGGGATATCAGAGATTCCTATAGATACTCCTTTCAGAGTTATTGAAAACCTCTTGGAAAAATAACTACTGCTAGTATCATTTAAATTTCTATAGGGTACAACAGTGATGTTGCTAAAACATTAAGTTTCTCCAGAATTAGCAAAAAAATAACAATATTATTTCTTGTTTTAATCAGAATACAGATATAAACCTCAATAGTACAATATCTTTTTAGTAGTTATGTACATGTCAAATCAAAACCAAATTTACCCGTGGTATGCAGAGTTTGAGAGCTTTCAAATGTCAAAAGGGAGCTTATTGATCGACTTATCTTTTTTGTATAGATTTGCTTAGATTGTTTCCAAATTATTTATTGAAAATGTACAGATCATGAGTAAAAATCTAAAACAAGTTCTTCGTGCCATTTTGGCAAAAATGTATATCACTACTATACTCTGTTTGGAAATGAAAGAAAGTAATAAAACCCCGAGATAAGAACCGGCCATGGGCGTGCTAATATTTCGTTTCAGGTAATTATCGGGTAACACTAATGCTAACAGGTAATGGGTGTACATTAGTATATTTTACTGGATACATCATAGGGCAGGAGCCAGTGTATTGTGACAGATCAATCCAGTCTTAGAGCTGAATATACGAAGACGTGCTAGTGCAGTAGAGTAAAATTCGACTTGTGTTTAGTGACTATTGTGCCAGTGGATATAATATTGTTTGGGTAAAATGTCGAGCTTATCAGATTACGTACCTGCTAAACGCGTGAAAAGATGTGCGCTGTCTCAGAATGAGAAGATTATTATATTAAATGTATTTAATGCATTGAAACACCAAAATCCTACCAACAGTGTTGACGACATCGTGGAAAAGTGTTCCAAAATGACAGGGATTGGAAAATCGACTATCTACAGACTTTTAAAGGAAACAAAAAATGAACAAGATACTGTAAATCCCCCAAAATCATCTACAGGGAGGTCAAAAGTCGTTATAGATGATTTCTTCAAAAATGTCATTCGCAGAAAAGTACACTCATTTTATTTTAAAAAAGAAATACCAACGCTAAACAAAATTTTAAGTGAACTTTCAGAGGACAACGATTTGCCAAAAATCAGTAGAAGCAAATTATGGGCCGTCTTACGAGAGTTGAATTTTTGCTGGGAAAAGCAGAACAGGAAGTCAGTTCTTATCGATAAAGATGAAATTATTTGTTGGCGAAGATCCTACTTAAGATCAATTAGAAAATTCCGTGACGAAGGGAGGAATATTTATTATCTAGACGAAACTTGGGTCAACGAGGGATATACTGTAACAAAAGTATGGCAAGATAAAAATGTAAAAAGTTTTCGACAAGCATTTTTGGATGGACTTTCAACAGGGTTCAAGGCACCTTCAGGTAAAGGGCGAAGATTAATAGTGACACATATAGGTAGTGCCAGTGGTTTTGTAGATGGCGGTTTACTTTTATTTGAATCTAAAAATACAGGTGACTATCACGAAGACATGAACGCAGATGTTTTCGAAGAGTATTTTACACAGATGTTGGATCTTATTCCTCCGGGGTCTGTAATTGTCATGGATAATGCCAGTTACCATTCACGGCAGACCGAGCGGACGCCTACGACTGCTTGGAGGAAAGCCGATATAATTCAATGGTTATCCGGAAAAAACATTTCTTTTGAAACAAATATGGTGAAAAAGGAACTTTTGACACTTGTCAATCTTAATAAAGATCAGAAAAAATATGTTATCGATGAAATGGCAACAAATCGCCAAATAACGGTACTACGGTTACCACCTTATCACTGTGAACTTAACCCAATCGAATTAGTCTGGGCGCAGGTAAAAGGAGATGTAGCGCGAAATAATACGACGTTTAAATTAAGTGACGTGAAAATTTTGTTAAAAAATTCCTTGGAACGAGTAACTGCAGATAACTGGCAAAGATGTATACATCATGTACAAAAAGAAGAGGAGAAAATGTGGGAACTCGATAATTTAATTGACGTTACTGTGGAACCTATCGTTATCAATCTAGGAGACGAAGATAATTCATCAGAATATTCAGAGGATGAATTTTAATATACCTACTTTTTTATTTTCTTTATTGTACATTTATACAACACTACATTTACTCACCATAATTTGAATTTTCAAAATACATATATTTTTGTGTGGAATAAAAGTCTATTCATTAAATTTAAATAAATATTTTGATAATAATATTGAATAATTTTATTTGAATTACTAAAAACCCTCTTAACCCGGTTATGATGCTTAAAGTAGCCTCATGTTTTGAAATGCTGTTTTTATATTGTTTACTTATAAGAGAAATGGACCGAGAAATTGAAGCGGCATAGACAAAGACGGATTGTCGGGGGTTAAATTTTAGCTACCTGCTACAATTTAGTACAGTCCGAACGCACAAAGTTTTGTTAAAAGTGGACCTTATCTATACGGAAAATACATAATATAAAAATATTGAATATAAGCACCAGTACTACATTTATTTACGATTTGCATACATAATGAGCTTTTATTACTCTCTTTCATTTCTAAACAGACTATAACACTCAAACCAAAAATACGAATAAAAGTGATTATTAAAATGTCACACGGCGATGTTAGGACTGAAAGCAAGCACTGATTTATTTTTGCGCGGTAGTACCAGTTAATGATTAATAGTTACAGAACCGGCGTTATAAATCTGATTTACTTCAAATATAAATATTTCTAATATTATAAAACTTCCATTTGTGCGATTTTTTGGTGAGAAGGGAGAGAGAGCGAGGGTCCTAGTGGAAAATACAGGGTGTATATCAAATTTTGACCACAAATTCTCCGATATTTTCATGTTTTCCATGCAGATTTGAAAAATTTCTTAGTTTGCGAAAATGTAAGTAAGTAAAACATATTTATTTTAACTTTAGAAAACAAAATCTAATAAATTTTATTTATCCTGTCAAAGAGCAATATAGACAAACAAGGAAATTTTAATTGAGAAAAGTGGCATTAATCATTTTAGCAAGTTAAAATTAACTCGACTAATTATACTGATAAATGCGTACTCTAAAAAAATATGTATTGATTGATTGAAGTTAAACATAGTACACCACAATTTAAAACAAATAATAATAATAATAATAATAATAATAATAATAAGCACCGACATTTTCTCGATGTTTTTGAAAATTATTATTTATATAATAAACGGATGACATTGGAATTTAGCTAATTCCCCCGTTTTTTGAAAAATCTAAGAATCATTTTTAATTTTGATAATTTAAGATTCTCAATTTTTTCTTCTAGAATTATAATAAAAAAATTTATAGCAATCAGTGACAGCATCTCGTAAATAAAGATCAATTACAATTGGAATTTTTAAAAATTCTATGAAAATTACAGATATATACTTTTATATTTTCAGATTTATGAAAATCCATGATAATTCCAGATCTTTCCGATTTTCCAAATTGTTTTTTTTTAGGTCGTTATTTCAGTAACGACTGTGGGTCGTCATCGTTTCCCTTTCGCCGTGGTACAATTTTTTTCATTTGTAAATAAAAACACCTTTAATTACTCACCCGTCAAATTTTTATTCTCTTTGTACGGTATGTGCTGGTGCGTCCGGCCGTCCCTGTACTTCTTCGCCAGGCCGAAGTCGATTATGTAGACTAGGTTGCCCTTCTTGCCCAGACCCATGAGGAAGTTGTCCGGCTTGATGTCCCTGTGAATGAAGTTCCGCGAGTGGATGAAGTCCGTCCTGGAGATGAGTTGGTCGGCCAGCAGGAGGACCGTCTTCAGGGAGAACCTGCGCGAGCAGAAGTTGAAGAGATCTTCCAGGGACGGACCCAGCAGCTCCATCACCATCACGTTGTAGTCGCCTTCCGAGCCGCACCATTTTATTTGCGGGATGCCGACTGAAACAAAGGAAAGGCGGATGCAATTTTATAACGTCTAGGATGAAGGATCTAAACATAACGCGAATAAGTCACTTAAATATCAGGCTATAGGTTGCACGTTACGCCCAATGCTTAGTTATACCAGGTGTTAACGAAACAAGTACTCAAAATTGGAGAGTATGTAAAACATGCCGAAATATGATGAAATCCTTAGTGGAGTTTTTGTCAGTGGCGGCCCCTAAGGGAGATACAGCCCCTTGAAGGGGTAATTCAGGAAACAGTTTTTATTACATAACTTCAAAACATAAATCATAAATCAAGGTAAAAGATTCCACTTCGCTTAAAAAAATGACTTAAGGACTCTACACATGTAATGATGTGTAGTGTGATGTGCTTGTTTCCATGGGACAAGACAAAAAAGTTTCTACTTTATTCTTTCATTTATTTAGTCGTGCATGGGCTTATGGTTTTCCAATCAAATTTTTTTAACTACTATGCAGTTTTCCTATGGCATTTAGATGCTTTTATTTCTTAATAATTTTAAAGTTCAAGGAAAAGGACACATTACTGCCACACAGCACATCACTGCATCTGCTTATGCTTTCAATCTAAAAATGTGACTCTGCCTACAAATTTGATTCCACCTGAAAATCTGGCTCCAGATGTGTGATTAATGAAGGTGAGATTAGTGCTGGCAAAACCGGAAAAAAGTGAAACCGGTTAACCGGGTTCCGTAAAAACCGATTTCAGATCAAACCGGTTAGTCGAATAGTTGCTAAAACCGGTTATTCGAATAACCCGTTACTTGAATCGTCAAAACCGGATATCTGAAAATCGGTGCTTTACAAAGACAGACCCCGAGAAATTGATGTCTAAAAAAATAGGTCTTTACAAAAATCTGGAAGTCAAATTTGTTTACGCAGAAATCGATCTCCAAACAAAAAAAAATGGTCAATTGCAATCGGACAAATCGATGTCTAAAAAAAGGAAGTAGATTATCGAATAACCGGTTATTTGAATATTCGGATATTTGAAGAATCGAATAACCAAATAACCGGTTTTCGGATTTCGTAAAAATCCGAATTATCCGAAATCGGTTAACCGACTATCCAAAAAACCGATTTCAGTTGCCAGCACTAGGTGAGATCAACCAGCAATCCTTATGATGCCAAATTTTACTGAAATCGGTGGATTTCAAAAAAGTACACCCGCCATATTAGATCAACCATCTTGAATTTTTACAATGTGAATTCATATTCGTAATCAGCGACCCAAAAAACCCCTTTATACAAAATCTGGTCAAAATCCGCTCAGAATTTGAAAATAGCGATTCCTGCTCGGTTTTTTGAGGTTAGACCACACGTTCTAGCTCAATTCTGACAGTGGATTTGAATTCAGCAGAGTATTTTACATAAAAATGTACTATTTGATGTGGAAATAATTTTTTTCCAAATTTTCCCAGTAAATTTTCATCAATTTTCACTATTTTTCACAAGTTTTTTGAGGTTAGGAAAAAATTGTGACGTGATGGGCCAATTCTGACCCCAGATTCATGCTCAGGAGGCCAAATTACTACGAAAAATATATGTCGCATAAAAAGTATACCCAACTTTTTTGTGTGTGTGGCTATGTACCTAATCGGTATAAGGGGCAAATTTGACAATTTTTTTTGTACGCAATTTTTTCTACTTCCTGAACTAAAAATATGAAAATTTATGATATTTTGCATAAAAAAGGTACTCTAGTTAGATTTTAATAGCATGAGCCGTTTTCTAGTAAAATCCATTTCAGTAATTTATTACTTGCTCAAAAATTCCTAATGCAAAATAAATGTATCAAACTATCAAATTGTGCCATGAGAAAATTACTATTTAGGGGCCGCCACTGACAAAAACTCTAACACCTTGTATGTTCAATTGTAATTTATACAAGGTGCCAGGAAATAAATAGACCATACATCAAGGGCAGCTCCTTTGAGTGAAAATAAACCGGTTTAGATCAAGATACCTTGACCAAATCAAGATATCTTGATGTAAACCTTCAAAAAAGCAAATTTTCGAGAAACTTGGTATTGATGGTGTAGGGGGTCTGTTGTAGTCAAATATTGAATTAAGCTAATATTTTTTTTAAATATAACAATGCTGAGAATATCTAAAATGGTCTTTAGTTTACGTCAGACATATCACTGTGCAACATCTACAGAGGCTTTATGAATGATTACAACGGTTAGTCGTCGTTCATTGTAAACGAATCATTAACCCTCAAAGGTCACACTCGGGGTTGGCCACCTTAAAAGTCATACTAGTGCGAATTGGGATTTTTGCCAACATTGAACCTTCATGTCTTCTTTATTTGTTAACGAAAACAACGTATTTATATCAAAACTGGGGTAACATTTTCCGAGAAATCGAATGATGTAATTATTTGAAAATAAATAATTTGTTAATAAAAAATGCAATAAACAAAAATTTTCGAAAAATATCTTTCTTTTCAAATTCGTGTTTTTTTTTAATAAATAAAGGCTAGAAAAGTAAACAAAAGATTCTCAAGTTAAAAGTCTATATTTTCATTTTGAAGTTCAGTCTATATTTTTGATAAAATGATATTATCGATTTTTCCTGGTATCCCGAATAGGCATTCTTTGAAGTGATTTTTGGCTCCGTTCTAATAAATTGATATTTATTTTGCACTCTTTTGTATAAAAATATTTATTTAAACAATATTATCCATAAATATTGACAAATTCATGTTACAATTAAATTATTAATGAAAAAAATGTTTGAAAAATTATTAACAATAACTATTCTTCTGCAAAAAATTAAGGGAGCAAACAAATTTTTCGAATTTTTAGTGATTTTTCAGAATGCTGTCTCAGTTAAAAATGATCGTATCAAGGTTTTAAAAAAAGCATTTTAAAGCGCCGAATGTCTAGTTTCCAGTCATTCTAAGAAATAAGACTAAGCATTCTGAAAAATCACTAAAAATTCGAAAAATTTGTTTGCTCCCTTAATTTTTTGCGGAAGTTTATATAAACAATGTTTTAGTCCATTGGACACACAAATCGGAAATTTGCATTTCAATTCACTTTATTTCTAGATTATATGATGAATTCAAAGCCACACTTTTGTCCACACTAAAGTCACAATAATGTGAATTCGCACCGATCGGACTTTTCAGACTTCCTAGTTTGGCCGACAATAACAGACTGTGGTACGGCTCGACAGTTTGGGCTATAGAAGGAATTATCGTGGTGGGGGGAATCCTCGGCAACTGCTACCTGAGAAATGCCAGCTGTTAAAAAAAAAGTGGTGCGAATTCGCACTAGTGTGACCTTTGATGGTTAATATTAATGACGCTGATTTAAGGATTTTTAGTTGACAATGCCAATGGCGTAATGTTGGTTGCCTAAACTAAGGTACGTTCCTCCAACCTGAATTGTATTGATTTCTGTTTCTGATGCCACAATAAATGAGTGGTTTATGAGGATCTTATTAATACTCAAGCTGAACTGTGGCAAAAAGTTCCACTACAGTGACCTGTTTTACAATTACGTCCCACTTTCTAGAAATAGGCAATCTTTTAATAAGAAAATATTGTATGTATTGAACAAACTTGTAGTCATTAATGAATCACAATTTAATGCGTCTTAGAAACAGAAATCAAGAGGATCAAGGTCGGAGGAACGCGGTGGTTAACGCATATTCCTTCACCTATCTACCAATTTAGAAAATGCATGTTCATGTAGTTACGAACAAAAAAAAGTTGTTGCGAGGCGTATTATTACATAATTAATAATTGCAAAACTACAGTAACTTAATTGTCATATTAAATTTAATTAATTTTGTTGTAGTCCTTCACCAACTTGTTCAAATTAAATAAATTGTATTTACATATCTTCACCCCTTTTACAGCTAATTCGATACAACTGCATAAAATGACAAAAAGTAGTTTCTGTATTGAATTTTTTTAATACAAAAATCTCGGAAACGGTAAAATATATGAGCTTCCACAAGGTATGACAATGATCTTATTTTAACGTCTAGAATCCATTTTTGGTTCGTGTTGTGGCCCTTTACTTATGAAAGGCCTTATGTAAAATAACGTTCAAATATGTAAAATTTGACTTTATCAATTTTTTTTATAATTAAAATTTTCGACCTCTTGAATAGATAAATATTTCAAATTTAAAATTCCTCTACATTTGAAAACGTAAACTTTTCGAGATCACCAAATTAAAAATCAAATACCAAAATTAAAATTTAAATCCGTCTTACATTTATCAAAACTTTATTCAATAAATTATTGGTTAAATTATATAGGATTGTTGTAAATTTTCTAGTTTCAACAAATTAACCAAGAAATTGGAGACAATAGAACCGACTGGTTCAGAATTTATTGGCCAATCTTGAAGTTTTTGAGTGACTTAATATTCATTGGCAAATTTACTGTAACTTGTTAAGTTAAATGAAGCAACGAGCCACAAATACAGGGTGTCTCATAATTAGCTGCCAACCCTGAACAGGCCGATTCTATGATCAAAACTAAGTAAAAAAGTTCATATGAACTTGGGTCCGGAAATGCTTCCTAAGGGCATAGGGACCCATTGAAGAGGGAGGAATGGAAATCATTTTTTTGCAATATCTCTCAATCGCGTTGTGATAAATGAATGAAATTTGGTATACACAGCTAAATTTTGATGAGCAATTTGATGGACTAATCCATTTATTTCCACAAGGTCCATTGGGGTGGGTACGGGGGGGCCCTTGGTACTTTGCGTGTGTAACTTTTTCATCTTTGACTTTTTAACAAATTGGACAGCAAATTCCGTTTTCCCGAACTGTTTTACGTTAAAAAGGTACTCTTGTTTCAAATCGTTATCTTTAACGGTTTCTGAGAAAATCGCTCTTGAATTAATCCCACTTTGGTCAATTTCATAGTAATTTAAACAAAAAATAATAATAATAATTTTCCTTTCCTCTCTTTTCCATTTAAAGGATTAATTTTTATTTAATTTAATTTTTTATTATTATTTTTTTATTAAAATTAGATTAAATTTAAACAAAAAAATTTTTTTTGTTTAAATTACTATGAAATTGACCAAAGTGGGATTAATTCAAGAGCGATTTTCTCAGAAACCGTTAAAGATAACGATTTGAAACAAGAGTACCTTTTTAACGTAAAACAGTTCGGGAAAACGGAATTTGCTGTCCAATTTGTTAAAAAGTCAAAGATGAAAAAGTTACACACGCAAAGTACCAAGGGCCCCCCCGTACCCACCCCAATGGACCTTGTGGAAATAAATGGATTAGTCCATCAAATTGCTCATCAAAATTTAGCTGTGTATACCAAATTTCATTCATTTATCACAACGCGATTGAGAGATATTGCAAAAAATTGATTTCCATTCCTCCCTCTTCAATGGGTCCCTGTGCCCTTAGGAAGCATTTCCGGACCCAAGTTCATATGAACTTTTTTACTTAGTTTTGATCATAGAATCGGCCTGTTCAGGGTTGGCAGCTAATTATGAGACACCCTGTATAGCGAATGTGACAATTTTCTTGTATCTATTGGTTAAAAAATTGTGACAATTGTTACCCGCAAAGTTTCAAGGTGAGTCGAATTTTCGTTGAAACATAATGTACTTGCATGAAGAACTGAAGCGATCGAATATTTATGAGCTGTTCAGTGTGCAAATGTCCGTGATTTAGTTTAGTCTCCATAGTTACACATGCAGTCGGCGGTGGCGTTTTTGAAATAGTGATTGACACAAAAGGGGGAACAATATAACAGGGGAATAGGTAATCTCCACTGTATTTCTAATTTTCTAATGTTCCAACTTCCAATACGGAAGACTCTATAGGAGGAACAGAGAATAACTTATCAGAAAGAAATATTTTGAAAATATCAGTCTCATCAAAAATTTACCTTAAATTAAACAGAAAGAAAACAATTAGGTTCATACATATAAATAATATTAATAGATACGAGTCAATATTTTCAAATACATGAATATAATACTCCCTTTGAGGTATAAATATTTCAAGAGCTGATAAAAGTAGAAAAAACAGTTTTGTGAAATGTGAAATTTTAATGAATTTGAAAACGTTATTTCCTGTTCTCTTCCGACATATGTAATATGTAAACACTTCCACTAAGTAGAATTGACGACATTGTATTTAAAATCATCTTTATAACAAAATGCTGAAGGTTAGCCAGGAATTTGGGGGAAGATGGAAGTTTTCAAAAGAAAAGAAAAGAAAAGAAGAGTTTGTAAACCCAGAAGCTATTCTGTGTTTGGAAGCAAATGGAGGTCATTTTGAACATTTGAAATAAGTATTGTTTTAAATTGTTATATTATTATCGTATTAATAGTAAAATATGTTACTTTAAAAAACATAGTAACTTATTTCCGCAGCTGGCCATCATTTTTCAGAATAAAGCTATGAAGCTAAAGCTTAATCTTTTTTTGCTGTTTTTCTAGCAATATTTCTAATGAAACTATATACTTCCTTACATAGCTGAACGCAGAAAAAATTATATCTTCCAGAATTGATAAAAAAATATATAGTGCTATTTGAACAAAAACAGTTGACTATAGCAATTTTGACATATGTTACCATGGAGACGAACTAATAATGTCATTTGATAGAGTTTGACCGGCGATTTAAAAATATATAGGGTCTGTTAGAGCTATTTGTTAAAATAAAAGAGAAACAAGGCCGCGAATACCAAACTGAATCATCCGGTATATTCACTTCGTAATAATTAATTTATAGTAGTTGTACTGTTGTCATATTTACAATTCCAATGTTGGCCACCACTTACTGTCACTAGATATAATATACAGGGTGTGTCTGAAATGAGTGCGTTCCTTCGAAAGAGTAATAGGCGACGTGAGAATAATAAATTTTCATTAAGCAACCTTTGGTCTAAAGTATCATATGTACCAGAAAGTTAACCAAGAATTATTAAGCAAATCTTAGGTCGACCCTGATTCGCCCTACATAATCAATTGATCAACTGTTGCAGTGACTAGATCAAGTTCAATGTAGTTTAGAAGCATGTTTATTAAGCCTTGGAAATACATAATTTCGAGCAATTTTTGTAGAACATTCTACTAAGTAAGTAGTATATTTTGTTTTAATTAATTCTAACTAATAACTTGTAGCATAGTTTTAGTTTTTTTAATTTATTATTTATTGTCTTATGTAAAATTATTATTAATTTTTATTTTTTTCACGTGGCAAAATACCCATACACATTGCTAATCTGTATCAGAATGGCAAACGCTATGCGAAAAAATCAAATCGGTTTAAAATAAAATTTGCATGTCGAAAATAACATTTTTTCTCCAGTGGCGTTATATTATTCTTGAAGTAATTGTAACCAACTTATTAATATCTATGCTACGGGTCTCAACTGAAGCTTATTTTTTTCATGTTAAGATATATTTTATTCATGTATGCGTACAAGCGAAATTTTATTTCAATAAGATTTCGGAAACAATTTTATACAGCAAAGTAAGCAAAACCAATTCAAAATAAAAGCGCCACAATAAAAAAAAACTGTTGTACTTTCAATTTTTTTTTAATACTGACGTAAATTTAAATTCAACCAAAATAAATGACTGATGAATATGGCCAACAATAACCATATTTTTTTGTAAACCTATCAGAATAATATCCGATTTTCGTAATTCGCGACCATATTGACCTGGATTTAAACTAATTTAATGACAATTAACCAACAAATATACAACGTAGGCAGTAAAGATAGGCGGCATAGTAATAAATTTACTTTTGAGCATCCAGTAGAAGCATCGCATAAAAAATAAAAACTAATTACAATTATAATTTTAATACTTCTATGAAACTTAAAGAAAGAAATTCCCAGATAATTCTAGTTTTTTTAATCCTGCTTTAACAAAGTATGCATAACTATTAAAAAATGCTCATAGGCGTAGAAGTTACGCTTCACATTACACCATACTACACTCCATATCTACGGCACTGACAACTGATATACAGAATTACTAGCATGGTTTTATAAATATTAAATTAATGTTTCAAATTTTAAAAGCTATGGACAATACGCGTTCTTGAAATCTTAAAAAAGATAGTTTGTTTTCAAAAACCTTTGATCGCTCATATCTCGAATGAAGCATTTCTGGACGAAGATTTGTCGAAATTTTTTCCTTATTTTTGCAAGAAGAATATCCCCTTAATATCTGGCGTTTCCTTAAAGGACCTCCTGTATAATTGTTAAAAAAAACTTAACACATAAAACACGGTAGAAATGATCGATGTTCAATACCGACACTCCAATGATAATTAATTAACATACGCGTAAATTCGTTTCCAAGCGTCGCGATCAGAAAAAACAACGAAAATGTAAGGCGCTACAAGTAAATTTGATATGTGCCAAGATGCAAAGACGAAAAAGTGAATCATTTTATTTTGTTTTTCACGTTTCGAACTAATAACCGACAAACAGGTTTGCGTCAGTCGGTTCGACAAATCTAGTTCCTTCGCGGTTCTTGATGAATGTTACCCGGAGCGATTTATGTATTTTAAAATTCAGTTCATTTCTAGCGAAGAAATGGGATTTCTGTTGTTGAATGGCGGAGAATTATATGAGGATATAATAGCGGCTACACTATAAATGTTAGATGATTCTACTTGTTAAATTATTTTACTAAAATGATTCTTAAAGGCTGTAAAACCATTCAAGACCTTTTATAATACATAGTTATCCACATACAAAGTCTTCAGTGATTATGTAACACTTTCGAAGAAGGTAATCCTTAATACATTTTTTGGTATGCACTTCGTACTTTTGTGATAAAATTAATATTTTTATTATAAGTTTGTTTTGCTTTATTATGTTGTTTTGTTCGTTGCTCTTCTTATTGTTATGTAAATAAAGGTTGCTATGTTAAAAAGTGTTAAAAATAAGAAATATTAAATTAATTTATAGAAAAAAATCAAATGTTTCACACTTAACTTTTTTTTATTAAACTTATTATAATTATATTCAATATCTTGGCTACTTATTTATGAAATCCCCATAAATTATACATCGTTATACAGGATGTTAGAAAGTTTGACTGCCTTAATTTTAACAGACGATAGAAATACATTAAAAACAACAAATTATCAAAATCTCCAACTTGATGTACAAAAGTTCGATTAATTAAAGAATATCGACATAACTGCGTGCATAGAATACCATAAAATACAATGTTCATCACTTTTTTGAACTTCTTTATGCTTAATTCTAAAAAATAATTAGCGTTGTAATAAATTTAAAATTCGATAAAATTCATATCGAGCAATGTGACAATGGCACGGCGGTTAATTAACGTGAGGTACTAAGGTGTCCAGCAACCACCAATACCCAATTCAGTTGGAATCTGGATTCAACCGTGTCGAAGTGTTTTTTGGGTACCGCTATGTCATTTTCTTGAGGTGTTTTCCAGCGAAAATTGGATTCGAAGGTGTCGTGTGTGCATCGAAAATGGTGGTGGACATTTTCAGCATATGTTGTAGTTTTTTTGTACTTGTGCGTTTAAAAATTACTGAATTTTGCTTTTTAGTAAGTATCTAAATTATTTTTTATATGTACAATTATTTGGACAACGTGAATCTTTGGGTACTTTAATTACATATTTTTCAAATACATAATTTGAAAAAAAAGTTAAGTTCCTGTTTATAATTACTAAAATTCCAGCTAAAATTTAAACACAACACTATCTTCGTACTACAAAATTGATACATTTTATTTTATTTATTTAAAAACTGGAAACCAATTGTCTTGAAATTTACTAAATGTTTCACAATAATAGTTGTTTACATTTTTTCCGCAGGACAAGTTTGCCGCGTGCGCACGTGGTGTGCATCAGCAGGTTAAGCGTTGTTGTCACGTTGTGATGAAACTCCTCAATACTGGCTGTATTTTGAAAACTGTTAATCTTACGTCCCTGTAATATACAACTTTTTTGTTCATTTATGATTACTCTATCTCATGCTGAAGTAATGGCAGTCAAACTTCTTACACCCTGTAAAGAGAATTTTTCTTTTCTTCTAACGAGCAAAAATTCTATGTGGCGTCCATAACAAAAACAAGAGATAATTAACTACCGCTCGGCACACATTTTTAGAGATACCTCACATCATTTTATATCAGACTACACATTTTTGTCTTTTTGAAAAACAAGTGAAATACGACTAAAAAAAGAAATAGCATAAAATCGGTTTCCTTGGAATATCTTCGGAACTATTCGCAATTTTCTAAATTTAAAAACGAATCTGTGATCGGCACAAAATTCTTCACATTTTAACTCCTCTAACTATTTTTTATCTCTTAAAATAAGAAAGATACCTGTGTCGGACAATTAAAAAGTTGCAACCTTGTATCTGTAAAATATGCGACATGACATTAAAACTTAGTTTATTATATTAATAAATTCCTTCCTATAATTCTCCAGTTAATAATAAACATAAACTTTATTTCTGTGGTCAATAAGCAACAATTTAAGGATCACTGAAAAATAATTGAAAATACTTACTTCCAAGTATACAGGGTGATTCATTAACAATGGGAAAGTCAAAAGCTGAAGATACTACACGTGAAATGGTGACAATTGGCGCAAACATGCCTTATCCGAAAGTTGATAGTTTCAGAAATACAGGGTGTTGAAAGTTAAAATTTTAAATCGTTTTTTTGCGATTATTCTGAAAATATGTAGGTTAGGAACTTGAAAATTTGTGAAACTATATTTTTTTAGACAACGAATAAGATGCGTGTTTTAAATTCAGCATTGCTCATAGAGGGCGCCACTTACGACCAATTTTACTGAAAATTTAGTTAATAACTTTTTATCCTGTATGTCTAACATGAAGTTTGATTCAAAACCTGAAAGAGCAATCATTTTTCCATTAATTGTGTGTTCTTGTTTCATTTCGGTATCTCGATCCGTTTTCGAGAAAAATCGATTAAACGAACACTATGTTTTGATAATATGAGAAATTAAAATCGAAACAAACCAAGTGTCTCTTCGTGTTATTACAACAATTAACAATAAAACAAATGAAATTCGTAATAATGATTTAAAGTCAGTGTTCGAAGAATCTACCGTTGACATTTACACACATTACGCAACGTTTTCTGAGAGATCTTCGAGTTTGAAACAACATATTGGGATTGCGTTTGACTTCGTTGGCAGCGATTTGTATTCTTTGCCACAACTCTTCAAACGAACCAATACATTCTTCCAAATAGAAAAATGCAGAGGATTGGAGTCCGGACTTCTGGGTGGCCAAACGAAAATGTTTCCACGGCTTGAAGAAGTTCTACTTTATTTAAGAAGAGACATGTGGTTCATGCACGACGGAGCTCCACCGCATTTTTCTTGGCCAGTGCGTGCATATTTAGATGCAGTTTTTCCAAATCGCTGGATTGGCCATGTAAGCATTTTTGCTTGGCCATCCAGAAGTCCGGACTTCAATCCTTTTGATTTTTATATTTGGTCTCGAATGGAAGATGTAGTTTACAAAGAATCTATTGGCTCGTGTGAAGAGTTGTGGCAAAGGATACAAATCGCCGCCAACGAAGTCAGACGCAAACCCAATATGTTGTTCCAAACCTGAAGATATCTCAGAAAACGTTGTGTAAAGTGTATCAGTGTCAACGGTGCATTCTTCGAACAATTACTTTAAATCATAATTACGTATTTTATTTGTTTTATTGTTAATTGTTGTAATAACACGAAGAAACACTTGGTTTGTTTCGCTTTTAATTTCTCATATTATCAAAACGTAGTGTTCGTTAAATCGATTTTTCTCGAAAACGGATCGAGATACCGAAATGAAACAAGAGTACATAATAAATGGAAAAATGATAGTTCTTTCAGGTTTTGAATCAAGTTTCATGTTAAATATACTAATATACAGGGTAAAAAGTTATTAACTAAATTTTCGGTAAAATTGGTCGTAAGAGGCGCCCTCTATTAGCAATGCTGAAATTACAACACGCATCTTATTCGTCGCCTAAAAAAATATAGTTTCACAAATTTTCATGTTCCTAACCTACATATAATCGCAAAAAAAAACGATTTAAAATTTTAACTTTCAACACCCTGTATTTCCGAAACTATCAACTTTCGGATAAAGCATGTTTGCGCCAATGGTCACCATTTCACGTGTAGTATCTTCAGCTTTCGACTTTCCCATTGTTAATGAATCACCCTGTATATTTCGTATATTTAAATTATAGTCCGTACAATATTTGTAGAGATAGAATTCCAAGAAAGGAACACGTCTTCGTAACTGCAAAACAAAGTACGCACTGCAAGCTGCTACGGTGAACGTCACGCCGCCAATATCTTTCTACGTCGAGTGTCGAATGCGATTAATCTCGAGAAAGTGAGGCAGGGGTCTTTTTGGAATTCTATCTCAACAAATATCGTATGAACTGCATATAGTATATAAAAACGAGGAATTTCCGATATATTTTTTCTAATTTGTCATTCTCTTCGGCTCTTCGACCAATATATCAAGTTCTGGATTCTAAAATTCTATGTATTAGACTAATAAGCAGGAATGGAGAAATAATAATATCATATCGACAATAAATAATTATCATTTAACTTGGTATGCAGCAGCACATCGGTAGCATATAATCATGAAGTAACGAGTACATCAGCGCAAAATATTCCCCTCGTATTATACAAAAATCCTCAATAACTCCCTACCACCCTAAAATTGGGGATAAATTCCCTGGGTTGGCATCACTGTTGTTCACACATCTTCAACATGATTCATGTGTACCGCAAATCAGACCCTAATGATAACTTATGATTCGGAAAACAAAGAATATTTGCTCCCCTCGTATTATATGTACGAAAGGATTAAATATGATAAAATTTATCAACATCAACAAGAGTATCTCAAAAAATTTATATACATATACAAGTTGCTTCTAAGTAACTTAAGCTTTTTAAAACATTTGAATACATGAAGTTGACCTAGATACAGTTATAATTTATCTAACAGTGTGTTACGTCTTAAACCTTAAATGGTCATTGCTACTCAATAGCGGGCGTAAGTCAGTGCTGGTTGGAGTATTAGTTCGCAGATTAGTTGTTCCCCAGGACATCACTTATTAGAGCATTTCCAATCAAAATTTTGTATTTATTGACGAGTTTTCATAGATTGTTCATGAGTACAACAACTACAAACACCCAAAAGAATGTCAGGAGAATCGAGAATACAAATATTATGCAGCCGTCCATTTGTTATCTTTCATTTTAGTAAGCGTAAATCTGTACAAAATATCAACTGACTTTCATATACAGGGTGATTTAGTCATAATGTCATTAATTTTAAGGGAAACGAGGAAAAAACTTAAAATTAATATTTACGCTGAAAAACAAATATTTTCAAATCATTATTTAAACACTTTTTCGGACCGTTTTTGACCCCTGGCGCTGGCGGCATTGATACATTCACTGCTCCCAAGACAACTAGATGGCGGCCTGAAGCGACATTGCCAAAGTTAATCATCATTTTCCTAGTTCTAAACATCATAAATAAACAGTTGTATTGACTATTTTAGAACCTCATTTTTCTTGCTCATTTCACTCAATAATAATTTAAAATGTGTAAAATATGTAAATTACCTACATTACGTGTAATGAATGATAAACATTATTTTTTAAAAGTATGCAATTAACATATTAAATTGCCAGTGTTGCGAGAAACAACTACTCCACGGGCTATATGCCCCGACCGGCATTAAATTATACTCACAACACCTAGTACAACAGCTAGGATCGTTCGTCAGTTTAACCCATCAGACATCAGACCGGTTTCGGACTTATTGGTCCTCATCAGTGTGTCGTAGATGAGACAACCGACGAACGATTCAGCTGTTTTAGTGCCGTATACTTACGACAAGGAAATATGTTATACACAGAACGCGTTAAACTGACGAACGATCCTAGCTGTTGTACTAGGTGTTGAGGGTGTAATTCAATGCCGGTCGGGGCATATAGCCCGCAGAGTAATTATTTCTCGCAACACTGGTAATTTAAAACATTTTGTTTTCGCCCAGTTGGCGACGGTCGTGCAAATAAGTACCTGGCAAATTTTAGCAGGTCGCTTCCTACTGGTAGTAGCCAATAGAATGGCGTAGTTGGGAAGTAGCGCGACAGGTGGAGCCATTTGCGCTCCGAGTATATTAAATTGCCATTGTTGCCAAGCAAAGACCTCGAGGAGGTATGAGGTTCTTGACGAAATTGTAGGTTGCTCTTCAACTAAATTTAAAACAGCTTCTATCACATTCAAGTCATTTTGCCGATGCCCTGCAAGTTCTCGTCGCGGTATCAAAGACCCGGTGTCGCGAAGACGTTGAAGAAGTCGCGCGAAGATTCGTGGACTAGGAGAAAGTTGTCTATAAGGGCCTCCGATATCCTTTTGTTAATGCAGCATTCGCATTTCGTAAACATTCTCCATATAAAACCATTTCTGCATATTCAAAATTCGCAAAATTAGCCATTACAAACGACACGCGAAACAATCCGTAATAAACTGCGAGTTGTATTGCATTCTGCATATTTAGATACTGCCGATAATATTGTCATGGTTTTTGGATTATACTCGTGGATTGGGCATTTTAAGAAATCAGTTTTGGTTGGTAACCGTCTATCCAAATGTGTACAAGATTTTCGGACATTAGTTTTTTGACACTATTTAAAATTTCTGTAGTTACATAACTACAGCCAGAAAAAACCTTCAATGCATCTGGTTCGAAGTGAGTATCGTTATTGACTTTTCAATGTAACTAATCTCATCTTTGATGGATCGTAAAATGATTTTAATAATAACATTGAACCACAAAATTCGTTCAAGGTTGCTGTTACATCGGGATTTCGCCAATTAAACTACATTCACGGCTTCATTTTGGGTGTTTTAATTATTATCAATAATTTCATCACATCCTTAATTTCACTTTCAATAAATGCTGCTTTATTACTTTTCTTATCCTGTTCAATTCAATTTAATTCCATCTTAGTACATATATTTGAGGAAACGAGTTTAAATGTTGTTTATTTGCAAATCAGTTCTCTTAGCAGTTTGGTTTAGAAAGCGGACATACACTATTGGATATTTCCACAATTTATTTCATTAATTTTTTTATTCTACTTAAAACTAGGATAGACAAGTCAATTACTGTTAAATACAATTTTAGTCATAACGTTTTATTTAATGGAATTTGTAATGTACTAACAGCTTCACAATAAAAGAAAACGTCGAGATTAAAAAGTATATAGGTAATTTCACACAAAAATCGTCTATATTATCCGTTTACTTGCAACCATTATTTGCATATTATGGATGATGTTTTGACATTTAACGGATTGAATTGAAAAAATAAAAATAATAAATATATAAGACCGTGGACGACAAAGAATTTTTCGCTATTGACATTTATGACGCCGCCTATTAAGTCACGATTGTAGGAAATTATCCCCACTTATTCAAACTTAACAATCGAATTTAAATATTATTTACCTAAATGCTTTTACTGGCGGTGAAGGGAAAATTCTCATTGTTCATTTTTGCTCTTTATGCCACTGAATTGTACGAGGTGCGACAATATATAGGGTGTTAAAAAAAGAGTGTAAAATATTTCAGGAGGTAATAGTATGAACCAAAATAAGCAGAAAAGTCTTAATATATGTGGGTCCGCAAAGTAACGGTTGCGGAGATATGGACCACTATTCGTTTTTCAAACCTTTTATTTTATTAGGAATAAACCGAAAAACAAAGTTACAGAAGATGTTCAAAGTGCCCTCCGTCCATTTCCAAGCAGGCACGACATCTTCGTCTCAACGATATTCGAACTCTTTCGAAAACACCCTCCTTGGTTTGGATTTCTTGACACTTTTGATTAATCCGTAGCTGCAGCTCTTCCAGGCTATTTACAGGAGTACCATACACTAATGTCTTCAAATATCCCAAAACAAAGAAATCTGGAGGGTTCAGATCAGGCGATCTTGGAGGCCATAAAACAGGTCCGGTCCTTCCTACCCATCTATGTGGAAAAGTTTGGTGTAAATGCTCTCTAACGGCCATGGAAAAATGAGCTGGAGCACCATCATGCTGGAACCACATTTGTTGCCTCTGATTCAAAGGAATGTCTTCCAAAAACTCATACAATGTGTTCTGCAGAAAGTTGAGGTAAGCAGCGCCTGTTAATCGGTTTGGTAAAACAACAGGACCTAGAAACCTGTCACCTACAATACCCATCCAAATGTTTAATGAAAAACGTGCCTGATGTCCAGATTCTATTAGAGCATGAGGATTTTCGTCTGCCCAAATATGCGTATTGTGAAAATTAAACACTCCATTTCTTGTGAACCCGGCCTCATCAGTAAGAATGTTTGCAAGAAAACGGGGGTCTTCAGCATCATGACGTAGAAACCAGCGGCAAAAAACCAAACGTGCTTGATGATCATTTATTGGATTTAAGGCCTGTAGTCGTTGCACATGGTATGGATAAAGCAGTTGCTCGTGAAGGATTCTCCAAACAAGAGGACCACTAATTCCTACCTCGGCTGATATTCTCCGCACACTCGTATCTGGATTCTGCTCTACCAGTGCTAGAATTTCTTCTTCTGCTCTAGGAGTGGATACCGACCTTGGTCTTCCGGATAAATGGCACTGTTTGCTCAAGAAACCGGTATCACGCAATCTTTGGTGAATTCTTCCAAACATACGTTGTGAAGAAATCTGGCGATTTGGATAAGCGTCAACATAAAGACGTCGCGCTTCGGTGTCGTTCCTATTAGCACGACCATACATGAAATGCATGTCTGTTAATTCTGCGTTAGAGTAACCAGCCATAGCGAAAGAAAACTTGTGCACTGAGAACAACTGTCAAATACGTACTGTTTATTTCACTAAACATCAACCAACTGTTATAAGAAAATACACAACGTTTTTGCAAAATAAAAAAGGGTCTAAAAAACAAAACATTCCATATCTCCGCAACCGTTACTTTGCGGACCCATGTTTATTGAGACTTTTCTGCTTATTTTGGTTCATACTATTACCTCCTTAAATATTTTACACTCTTTTTTTAACACCCTGTAGTTCGCGTACTCTTCGCAGCAAAGTGTTACAGAAGTCGTTGACGAATATTGCATTGTACTAATAAATCACCTTAAAATAGATTTAGATCGTACAATTTTACGAAGTGGTTTTTCGTATTACTACTGATGTCTTCCATGTCATCACGATGCGTTATTTTCGTCATTGTCTTCAATAGAAAATATCGGGGTTATATTCGGAGAGTATCTTAATTGTTCACTAACTAAAAACTCTTCCAATCATGTTTTTTAGTGATTCCGACTTTACTATTATTTGGACTACCAGGTTTACTATTTGGAAGGTGGAAAAGACCCAAAATTTACATCTCGTGGATCTAGTGTCATTTAAATTACATCAGTTAATTGTACAATCAATCAATTAAAAAGAGTAACAGAAAGTGCCACAAATAAATCATTACAGATGATACAGTAAAATAGATCGGATCATAAAAATATATAGGGTGTTTCTGAAATAAGTGTGTTCCTTGAAAAGGGTGATAGACGTCACGAAAATGAGCAACTTTTATCAAGCAACTGATGGTCTAACTGCTTCTATTTTCGAGAACATTAATTAAAAAAATTAACCATAAATGTAAGCCGACCTTGTGCATCTTGCGCACGTGCGTTGTGTATTGCAGTATTACTTAGGCGGCGCATAAAATGTTTTCTGATCAAGAACTAGCAGATATGGTGTTAATGTACAGAAAATGCCAGTATAATCTAAATAAGACTTGTCGTTTGCATGCGGTCCGTAACAGCATATTGTCTATTGGTAAGTAATTCGTTTATTTGTTTAATTTTTGTGTTACTTTTAAACGAGTTTTGAATAAATTTCAGCATTTTCGAACAAAAAATTTAAACCGTCAAAACCGCCATCAACGCATTGGCACTGCAGCGCGCGGCAGCTTCAATATCAAAGGTACAGCTGGCTGCCACACCAGGGACGACTTTAAATTTGTTTAAACGTTCATGTGATCCAATCTACAGTTTATAAAGTTAACAAAATAAAACATAATCATTTAGTGCAGTCAACTAAAAAATATTACTATCAAGAAAAAATAAGCACCTCAAATAATCCACCAAAAACAGCTTGGAATATTGTATCCGAATTGTCGAATAAACCTTCCTTACAATCTCCCAACATAGTTTTAAAACATAATAACATATCTATTACCGACTCTAAACAAATTGCTGACTTGTTCAGTGACTATTTTTGTAAAGTTGCTAGTGATGTTATTGATCAAATTGAACCAAGTAATGGTTCCATGCAGTACGTTGATAGCATGAAAGTCAAAAGCAAGTCATTCTTTTTTAATCCTTTTACTGTGCCGGAGTTGTATGAGTTACTGACTAAAAAATTGAATTGTAAGTTCTCATCGGGCTATGATGAGATTCCACCTTTTATTTTGAAGAAATGCTTGCATGCATTAATACATCCATTGGTTTATCTAGTTAACTTGTCATTTGCTGTTGGCCACTTTCCAGATTGCTTGAAGATGGGCAAAATAACTCCTATTTTCAAGAAGTATGACGGCAGTTTTCTGGAAAATTATAGGTCCATTACTCTTACTTCAGCATTTTCAAAAGTATTTGAACATGCCTTTCTGCATAGACTGTATTCGTTTATTGATAAGAACAATATCATATCCAGTAATCAACACGGCTTCGTAAGCAGTAAGTCAACCACTACTGCTATGCGTTCATGTTATGGTCGTATTGTTGGAGCTATAGAAGCTGGAGAATGCCCTGTTGGGATCTTTTGTGATCTCAGTAGGGCGTTTGACTGCGTAAATCACGACATCTTGGTTGACAAGTTGGAGAAATATGGGATTCGTGGCATTCCCCAGAAATGGGTGGCAACTTTCATTCGAAATCGAGTTCAATATGTTGCTATAGATAATGTAACCTCAGAAATCAAAAATTCAATACAGGGGTACCCCAGGGTTCGGTACTGGGTCCTGTCCTGTTTCTGTTATACATTAATGACTTAGAAGAGCTTTCAGGATCGGGGTCATCTGAGACTTGCGATAGAGTAATATCCAGGATGAGCGACTGGTTTAGTCACAATCGTTACTACTAAATATCAATAAAACTCAGGTTATATTACTGCCAAGTAGAATCGCGTTTGCGATATGATATCTGTTTTTGGGGGCCATCTTGCCACGCTGATAATGTATTTGTTGCTCAAAAACGTGTAATTAGGTGTACGTTCGGAATGTCAGCCAGGGAATCTTGCAGACGGATATTCGTCTGTTACAATATTTTAACAATGCCTTCTGTTTTGTTGTATGAAATGTGTTTATTATATATTTTTGTCAACAAAAATCAATTTGTCCACAGAAATCAGATTCATTCCATTGACATACGGCAGTCTTGCCATTTTAGTATACCACTTGGTAGGTGTAATCTGTCTTTTAACTCACCTAACTGTCTTGGTATACGAATATTCAAATTTAAGAGATCACGGAAGCTTCGAATGCCAATACGTTAATACTGGATGAATACTCAGGGAGTGAGAAACCAAAAATTTTAAACGAAGTTGAAGATGATCGTAATACAAGTACTCGAAGATTAACCAGTATGGTATATTTCAAGTATGTCGTATGCTGTAAAAATCAGGTGAGTAATCTGATTATTTACTTATTTTTGTGTATTTCATTCATACTTATTTATTTATTACTGTTTGAGTTTACTTGTCAGGTCCTATTTCATATTCATTATCTTATTTAAAAGAATTCAATTTTCGTTTATGTGGTGAACACTCATTCAATAAAAGTAACCCACCAAAGAGCAGTACGTCAAGACGGGTGGTGTGAAAATTTGCTTTCCTTTAAGTTATGAGATATGACAGGAATGCATACCGCAGTTCCTAAGTGTGCATGCGCTGTGACTTAACTCTCGCCGTTGTTTGAGCTTGTCCAGCGGCGGGGTATGAAAATTACTAAACCGAAAAGTTAAAAAAGTCAAATTCCAGATGGAATTTGATAAAACAAACTTTTAATGCGTGTTGCGTAAAGGTCAAAAGTAGCCTCCGTATAAATATGACCTCTATTCAAAATTACGAGGTATTTCGATATATTTGGTGCGTTTTGAGTATTTCAAACTTTTTAAAAGTTTTCAATACATTTCTAATATAATTTAATGTAGTGTGTCGTTTTTTTATATATTTTTAAGATGTTTCTGACTAATTTAATGTAATTAAATAATTTTTATGCCGTCTTAGGCTGGTTTGGCGAATTGGTGTATTTTAGCAGTTTAGATAGATATAAATATTTTCTGATGCTATGTATTTTGACATAATAATATGAGCTATGTACTAACATTGAAACTGGCTGTGGGAGAAAAGAAACAAATGCTTAAACATTCTGTTGCGCCATATTTCGATATTTCCAGAATAATTAAGAAGTCCTTCCTCTTATTTGGATGGGCCAGCACATTTTGACCTCACTGCTGATTATGTGCCTGATTCATAGATCAACCCTAACATATTTTGCGGTCGAGCACAAAACAAATATAGAAAGGAAGGCATTTTTATGAGATCAATGGTATTAAGAATGAAGCACCAGGTAGCTTTAAAGATTATTCTAAACATAATTTCTCATAGAGACTATATAGTTTATTTAAAGTGACCAGAGTGGTTTTTATTTTTACCGCACCGAGTTCGCGAATTTTATTATCAGACCTTGTATAATGAATTAATGTAGGCTTGTTAAAATCTACTATTTAAATCTAATACATATATTTTTTTGTTTCAAACAAAATTATGACACCAATATAGAACGTAAACGAAAAGGTCAAGTTTTTTAAGAAACGTTATTATTAATCTCTATGTCTACACCCATACTTCAAACTTTCATGATTCTGGGAAATGTGGGTATGTTAAACGTCAAAGGAATTACAAAAATAAATGCTATGTGGGGAAAATCATACTCTGGGTTTCCAAAAGTGCTAGTAATTAAAATATACAAATATCGTAAACGGTTTACCCCCACATCAACCTTGCCAAGTTTAATCACCTAACCATTAGTATCTTCTAAAATTACATTAAAATATACAGTGTGTTACAGTTTCCGTGGAAAAACACAGTGTCGGAAATTGTTCAAATATTTATACATGTGCATTCTAATCTATTTCATGAAGATCATGATCAATGATCAATACGTTTTTGTTATATAAATTATGAAAAAAAAGCCCTTGTTTTTTTTTGGAATCTTACTCCATATAATTTTTCCTTATATTTGACACTCACCTACAACTGTTACTTTTGCAGATGACAACAATATCAAACTTAAAAGTTGGGATGTTTTCGTGAAAGTTCAAGATTTTCTTTGAGATCTGTCAAAATATATTTTAGTTTTTTTTATGAAATATTCTGTATCTTTTGCATACATAGTTGGCCTTATAATTGTTGTGATGTACGGTTTTATAGTTGCAGCTGATTTTTAACATCGTCTAAAACATTGTTAATGGCAGTCTTTTTTTGTCATAAAATGTGGTTCTAAAATTTTGTGCCAAATTGAAACAGAAGCAGACAGCAAATGTTATTTTAAGCAACGTTTCCTACAAACATGGCATTGAAAAGGATTAGTAAAAATATGAATGAGTAATAAGGGTGCACATATTTTTTAAATAATTTCAATGTGACTGGATCAGATCCAAATCGGTGCAGGTATGTAGATTATCGATCATATGTAAGATCTCATGCGCAGTGGTGGAGGTGTAGGGGTTACTAAGCTTTTTTAACTTTAAAAAAAAAATAAGAAATTTTTCTGAGCTAGCAATAAACATTTTTATGCGCTTTGATGATAACGTGAATTACCCACAAACTTTGATGTGCCATTATGGCAATTGAATTAAGCAAAAGGTTGATAAGCACACTCATACTAAAACCAATTGTTTACCAGACCGATTAAATTTTGCAATGCAATTTTTTCATTAGCTCCAAAAATACTACCTATTTCACTAAAAACATCATGGACATTTTCTCTTTTTAATATAAAACCCACCAATTTGGAGTTATTTTAAAAAATGTGTTTTGTCACCTTACTTATCCTGTAATTTTTTTACGAAAAATTTTCGGACCGTTGCTCATGGGAAACTTTTTGCTTAAAATGATATTCGCTATCTCCCATTTTAGTGTGGCATCATATTTTATAAACACTCTGTATATCGTTATAGTCCGAAGAGAGAAATCGAGAGAAATTCAAAGAACGAGATTACACTATTCCATTAAAAAATTAAGTATCGAGATATTCAATTGTTTTATGTATTTCCTTGAGATCACAAGAAAAGTTTCTAAAACTCTGATCTACATAATTTTTTTCTAGATAGAAATGCAAAGATAAGAGTTGCAAAATGCATCTCTGCATGCAAAAGAATTTAAATTTTTATTTTGAACACGATAATGCTCGAAATATTTGAAAACCACGATAAAACCTGAACCACCAAATTACATACATACAATTTGAATGTATTATCTACATGTTTAACTATCATGTAGTCCGAGTATGATTGGAAAGGTTCGATAATGCTTTGAGGTAGGATTTAACGAACAGTGTGTAAATGTGAGTTATTACGTCATCTGATCGGGATCGCAAAATACGCGCACACGTTATTTGACGCAGAGAAGGCATTGGAATAACATCTGAATATGAAAGAATAGAAAAAGATGGTGTGGCAACTGCCTAAAATATTTCGAGGTGAAAATATGGAGACATTCGTGTTAATAGGATAAGCCATTTACGAACTACATTCTTTTTCTCTGTCTATACGTTTAAGCATTCGATTCATATAAGAGATACCAGGATGTTCATATTTTTTTAACGATTTTATGACATCTAATTTTTTTGTTCAACGGTTCAGACATTTTACAAGGATTAATACAGGATGTTTCTGATGTAACAGCGTCCCTTCAAAAGGGTACCTAGTAGAAAAAAATAATTTTAATAAAAAATGTGGGTCATAGTTCGGTTTTTCTGAAATATCTCTGAGGATGTTTGAAGTAGATTGATGAAACTTGGGCCACTAATTTATTTAAGCGTAAATAACCCGCTAAGTTACAAATATGTCAACTAGTAGCGGGGATGCGAGGGACCAGTATCACTAGAAGCCTCAGAACTTTTACGCCAATGAAATTCCATTAGTGCTTTGTATCATCAATGGGGAAGTTTCACATTTTTTTTCTTTTCTTATTAAATTCCTTTCATCGTAAAAAGTCAATTGCCACATAAATTTTATATTTTTAATTAATAGTTTTCCTATAAAAAATGTACAAATTCAAAATAATTCTCTATGCACTAAAACGCAGTCTTAAACAAAGACGGCTGACTCTTACGTCACGATTCGGTATCGCTCCAAATTAAACGAGTCGTGTTCTGTAGTCTGTCTACTCTTAGGGCGTTTTCACATATACCGACACCGACACCGGCAGGACATCAGCACAGCACCGATACCGACACGATATCGGTAGGGCGTTTTCACATTTACCGACACCGACACCGGCATGATATCAGCACAGCACCGAATAATACACATGAATATATATAGAATATTTGCACATATGCAACGACATGGCACATGCAGTTGCCGTCTACCGTCGAGGAAGAGTCATGGCGGTAGTTAATTTGCTATATTTATTATATTTGAGGCGCAAGAACCGAAATAAGCAAAGGCAGTATGGGTACATCCAATTATAAAAGTGAGATATTTAGAGGGTAGCTATTTTACTCGTTTTGAGAAGTTGGCTGATGACCCAAACAAGTTTTTTAATTGTTTTCACATAAAAATATTTGAAACGTCAGCGACGACACTAGTGGAGTGACTGCTGCTCGCCGACACGTCGTTGCCTGTCACGACACGAAACCGATAGGGCGTTTTCACATATACCGACACCGACACCGGCACGACATCAGCACAGCACCGATACCGACACAAAATCAGCGACGACGCGAGTGGAGTAGCCTGTCACGACACGATACCGATATGTCGGCGAGTCTGAAAACATGACCATTTATTTATATGAGATTACGCATCCACCGGCATCGTTGTCGCTGTCGTGCCGGTGTCGTTTCGACCAGTGTGAAAACGGCCATATATTGGCAAGTGTGAAAACATGACTATTTATTTATATGAGATTACGCATCCATCGGCATCGTTGTCGTGTCCGTAAATGTGAAAACGGCCTTACTCATTTGTGTTTATGCAAACTACGTGTGCCGGATAGATTTTATATTATTTACTTTTACTTAACACAATATTGTTAATTATTTTAAAAACTGTACATTCTATGACTACAGAAGCTGGATTTGTCCAAGGGCAATCTGATAATTTGCCAAAAATTGATGTTCTATAAAACATGTTTGCATGATTTCTTCCTCATTTTCTCATCCTTTTATACATTAAATAGTTTGTTGGGGACAGTTAAGTGTTGTGGAACTAAACATGGGTACTATAATATTTATGTTCAGACACTGTTATGTTTTTCACGTTCTCGTGTTGTAATTCTGATCCTGATGCTGCCACGTATTAGAGCTGCCTGGGTAGATATTGTGAAAATGTTCGTAGACTCTATGAAAATTAACGAAACTTGTCTTTAAATTTATACACTAAAACTAACTACTCAAAACTATTCAGAATTCAATGCGAACACAAACTAGTTCAACACAAGATTAAATGACAGCAATGCAATGACAGCGCCAGCCTCCCGCGTCTTGACAGTCTTAACACTCATATACCGGATCCTGACGTCACAAATTGCTTGACCAATTAGGGACCGTTTTCGCCCACCTAACTATATTCAATATTTTAATAATTAATTACATATTAATAGTGAAGTTTAAAGGGGTTTTACATATAGAAACATACTTTTATAGTAATTTTCTGCACTTTAAATAAATTTTGCTTCAAAAGAAAATTTGATGCAACTTCGTCATTGTAATTCTATGGAAAAAGATGTCTTACATTTTGTTCGAAGAACGATCAATTTAGAGTTTTGATTTTTTATATTAAATTGAGCTTACACAGTTTAATAATTTGAAAATAACTCTAAAACTGTTCATTTTTGTTAGAAATACAATATAAAGCATCAAAAGTTCAAAAAATCAATAGCGTCAATGATTTTTGTCAACCTTTAATTGATTTTTTTCATAGAAACTCTTTTGGTAATAAAAAAACGCTATTTTAATTTGCAGAATACCCATTGACGTCAAAGTTTTGAGACTTCTCGTATCTCCGACACTAGTTGGTATATTTGTAAGTCAACCTAGCGGGTTTTTATTTCTACTTAAACAAACATCCTCAGGGATATTTCCGAAAAAATATATATTTTCTTAAATTTCAACACCATGTACCTCGAAAACCAAACAATGTCAGTAACTTTCGGTTTTGTTTATGGGCAATTTTTTTTTTAGCATCGGTCATTCTTTTAAAAACAATTGTACGCGAACTCATTTTAGACCTGGTCTAGGCCAAAGTATCGCTCTTTGGGTAAATTCATAAGAAACAATTATTAGCATGGATGAAGAGAGGGGGGATAATTAAAGAGACATTCACAATTAAAGAGATAATTCATCAAGAAGTTCTCCCACAAGTTTAGTTGGGAGCCACTGACAATACAAAGAATTGCTTTATTATTTGCCTGGCGACGTTGCCAAACTATAAATGTGACAAGATGGGGGACAATTACTTTAATTTACTTTGCAGTACCTACTTTATTACGTACGTATTTTAATATTACCATGTGGGATGCTTTTATATTACATTACGTGTATTATTTATTAAAAACTTTATTTCAATGGACGTAAACAACTTTAGTGGCGTCAATCCAGAAAAAAAAAAAGAAGAAAACCCGTTAAAAAGAACCAATTCGTTGTTAACAATATATCGGCACAGAAAGGTTATCATTTTTTGTATAACAAACATTTGTAAAACATACAGAATTCTTATTCTTATTTTAGAGAATTATCAGTATGTAAAACTTGCCAGTTTAAAAATTGCAAACAATTTCATGACCAGAAACTTTACCCAACATTAACCCTACAGAATATATGTAGCGACTTTTGAAATAAAAATGAATTTGTAGTGCATGTTTTTTTTGTACGGGGTTGCCGTTTCTATATTCTAGTTTTGATATCTTGAGATGCAAGGCAAAAATTTTAGATTTTTTTTTTTCAAAACTGCACATGCTCAGAAAAAATTTTTCTGGCTTAATCAATGCCAATCACTTAGCCTGGTTTATCAGCTCCAATTTGTTTTTTTTTGTTTTCTGTACAATTATTTTCTATTGAGATATCCGCTATCGGGTGAAAAATCACCTTTTTTTTTATAATCGATATCTCGTGTACTAATGATCATACAGCGAACGGAAGGAGGGTATTAGAAACCTGAATCAATTCTCTTCAAGGGCCTTTTGGTATGTCTGAGAAAAAATTGCATTTTATACTCAGCATTTGTTTGAATAAGTGCAAACAATGTCTTTTTCTGCTGTTTTGGAAAATCAACGATTACTTTGCAAATATTGAGAAAAGTACCAACGTTTGTAGTTTTTTTAGCTCAATACATGCCCATGTTTCCTTTCTTCAGATTTATAAAAAATTAAAGGAACAGGTTTATTGCTCCTTAAAAAATATCGATTAATAATTAAGATGAAACAAATTTGTTTGCGTTATTTTTCTCACAATTCCGTGATAAATATAATTGAAAAAAAAATCAAAATAAAAAAAATGTCGACATTTGAAATATTCAATGTAAAATTGTAAACAAAGATAACGCAATTTTTTTTTAAATAATTTGGAAAAATTTAATTTTTTTTTTCAAATTTGATTT
This sequence comes from Anoplophora glabripennis, assembly GCF_000390285.2. NCBI lineage: Eukaryota > Metazoa > Arthropoda > Insecta > Coleoptera > Cerambycidae > Anoplophora > Anoplophora glabripennis. The sequence continues at coordinate 105,174 of NW_019416548.1, read as the reverse complement.
TTTTTTTCAAATTTTTGATTTTTTTCTTTTCGATATTTGATGAGTATTTAACCCCTAATTGTGAGAAAAACAGAGCAAAAATGTTTTTTCATCTTAATCAGTAACTGATGTTTATCGTGTACGATCATTAGCTCATGAGACATCGATGATCAAAAAAAATTGTGACTTTTCATTCAATGAGAAATAATCGTACAGAAAATAGGAAAAAACAAATTGAAGCTGATTATCAATTTATTTTGAGCCAATTAAAATTTTTTTTTTAATTTTCGCCCTGAATTTCAACTCAAACTAGAAACTTCAAGCTTCAAGATGCTTTTTTTCTTGATACGACCATTATTCACGAAGTTACAGCCTTTCAAAAATCATTAAAAAAAATTGGGAAAATTTTTTGTCAACTTAATTGTTTTCCTGAGTAGTTATAGGGCGTCTTGATGGTATAATTTCAGAGGTAGAACATCAAATGATCAGACGATATTTTCCGTATTTGGCATGATTAAAATATCCTTTGTTTTTAATATTTTCAGAGTGTCAAATATGGTTTTTTAATATCAAATTTTGTTGTGCTTTGGTTTCCAAACCACAATTTTCAAAAATATTTGTTACCCACTATTGCTGCATCGGTGGATATGTTTAGTCGAGTGAACAAAAAGAACCACATAAAACGAGACTAATTAATTAATAAGGCTGTCAGAACTGAGCCGCGGGATATAGGCGTACGCATTATTTATTAAAAAGCAACAAATTAAATTGTCTATACCACCATAAATACCAATTAATTAAGCAACATCCGCACGCAAAGCAACAATATACTAACGTGACGTGAACGTGAAAAGCATTCTGAGGTAGCGGCTCACGCATGTCTCGGTTGACCCGCTTGGCACGCCAATGAATTGCGGCTCTCTCTGACAGCCCTATTAATTAATTTTAGTACTTCCGAAGAAAATATGTCATTTGCGGAATATTTTTCATTATTCGTGCAATTAATGCCTGCACAATTTTTGCACGCGATGCTGCAATTCAATCCGTGCTTCCTACATACACACGGAGTTCCGCAATCGGTTTTGCACCCACCGAAAGTCATTTTTATGGGAAATAAGGTTTGTTTTTTTAGTTTCCATCCCCAGTTTGTTGGATTCTAACCATTTTCGTCTCCATATAGCCAGTTTTGCACTTGAAAGTATACTCTTTTCAAGAAAAAACACGTGTGCGCTATAACTTGGAGCGTATCCGTATATACTGGTATGTGTAAGAGTATACATTAGTATACATATATGTAAGAGAAAAAAAGTGGATGCAGCGGCCAGCGATCGCAGTCCTTATCTAAAAGCGCGACCGAAATTTTCGCCCCTTTGTGAGACCTCATAAATTTATTTCAAATGTGTGCCAAAAAATAGTCTATGATGAGACTTGAATCGTCTATAAGTTTTAGCTTGAGGCTGCATTTTGTTTTCAAGTTACGTTTGATTAAAGTTGTCATTTTTACATGGATTGTTATAGGGTTTTCAAAGTCGCTGATTTAAAATCAAAGGTTCGTTAATCTCTATGACTACAGGTCATTTGGAAGTCAAAGAATTAATCTTGGAATCTTCGAAATTCATTTTTCTGAAGCTTTTCAGTCATTTCATGAAGACCGAAGGGTGATGAAGCAATTCTAATAGCAAATTCGTGCTCAGCGCGAAAAAGTATTTCGGAATACATATGCCACATGTGAAGTACAAGCGATTTTTTTTTTAGCGGTGTAACCTCGATCCAACAATCCATGTAAAAATGAAAACTTTAATCAACCGAAACTCGAAAACGAAATGTAGCCTGTAGCTAAAACTTATAGACGATTCAAGTCTCATCATAGACTATCTTTTGGCACACATTTGGAGTAAATTTACGAGGTCTCACAAAGGGGCGAAAAATTAGGCTTTTTTTCGGTCGCTCTTTCATCAATGCTATCAACTGTATTAAAAGCGCCAAATTAACAAAAAAAATGTTTCGGATAATGTATTTAGATATTCGATAAAGCTTATGAAGATGACATCGGTACCTCGGAGACCATTACCGTTGTGATATTCGTGTTGAGCGACCCTAAAAACCCCGAGGTAACGAGTTTCGGCTAAGTTTATAACGAATTTCCCCCAAACTCCAGTAGACGACGTGGAAACCGGCCACCCTGGGCACTAGGTACCTCGGAGACCGTTGCTGTCGTGATATTCGTGTTGAGCGAGCCCAAAAACCTCGAGGTAACGAGTTTCGGCTAAGTTTATAACGAATTTCCCCCAAACTCCAGGAGACGACGTGGAAACCGGCCACCCTGGGCACTAGGTACCTCGGAGACCGTTGCTGTCGTGATATTCGTGTTGAGCGACCCCAAAAACCTCGAGGTAACGAGTTTCGGCTAAGTTTATAACGAATTTCCACAAAACTCCAGGAGACGACGTGGAAACCGGCCACCCTAGACACTAGGTACCTCGGAGACCGTTGCCGTGGTGATATTCGTGTTCAGCGACCCCAAAAACCCCCGAATAGCAAAATTGAACTCATTTCCGTCAATATTTTCCGAGTTGTAAATTTTTCATATTTTAACTCATCGAGATGCAATTTTAAAAATGCATTTTTCTTATGCACCGATGCAATTTCCATTTCTCATTGATCACATAGGGTCACAAACTTTCTGGACGGTCTAACGAATCGAATGCGATGGAAAAACCGCATCACGATCCATCTTACTGCGCAGATTTCAGAGGTTCAGTGCTTTATTTCCTCGACTATTAATAGGTACAAAATATCGGACAAAACTGAATTTTCGAAAAAAATATGCAAAAGTTGTTGTCTTTGATAAGTCAAATACATGATTAAAATGTTGGAACTTATTTGGGACACTCTTGTGTCTCAAATATAAAGAACAGTAGATTAACGTTCAAGATTATTTATTTATTATTTTTTAATGAACCTGTAATGTACACATTTCAACATTAGGACCTCAAAAATTACCTGAAAAAAAAATCGAGAAATTATCTGGGAAACCATTTTTTTTTAATGGTATCTTTTGTTATTCTGTAGACATATTGCATACTTAAATACTGAAATTATGCTTAAAATATGTGTGAAATAAATCAGTTTTGGACAAAATTCAAAAATATATTATAATTTACGCGTAGCGCACACTGCATCATACGTAAACTTGACGGAAGTTCCGAACAACCTGCTAGAACTGAACTTGCGCACGTGTAAAAAAATATTCGGTATTATTAATAAATACACCGCCAGTATATTTAGCCCGACCGCCTATAAATAACACTGTTTGTTTTTTCACAGATCAAGAATAGTCCTGTGTTTTCTTTCAAGAATATATTTTAATTAAAAAAAAACCCACAGCAGAGTATAACTAATAAAATCAAACGAACATATCTGCGTAGATTTAAGCCTTGTTCATATGAGAATTGCGCAAATGCTTGGATATTTTGGAATGTTTCAATAAGTTACAAAAAAAGCTGGGTGCGTATAGTAAATTTTATAAATGTTTTTCTGATTACTATGTAGAAAGCGTATACTACACGTATTTTTCTCATAAAATATTATTCTATAATTTAACATGTAAACCGTGTTCTGTGCGACATAAATATAAATTTTATATTTCACCCAGGAATTTTGACGTAAAAAGTACTATGAATGGAATTATTGAAATATCAGTCAAATATGATACAGGGTGTTAATTAAGTATGTACAATAAATTCAACAGACGATTATTTGAGTGATTTTAAGACAAAAAGTTGATATAAACATTGGTCCCAGATGCTTCGTTTTCAAGATACAGTGTGTTAAAGTTTTGTAAAAAAAATTGATATTTGGTAAATATCTTAAGGAGGTTCGATACCAAAAGAAAAATGGTAAGAATGTTTTCAAAGCAATTGAAATCTGTTAATAAATATGCAAATTGACTTGTGTAAAAATATCAGATCGATTGACAACGTAGTTTTTTTGAAAAATGATTTTAAAAATTATGCTTTTTTACACAGGCTCTTATGGGAGTTGGGAAAAAACTTTAATCAAACGTGAATATTGCTCTTAAAAATGGTTAGGATCGGGAAAATGAAATTGTAAATAAAGAATTAAATATTACTAAACATATTAAAACAATAAAAATATGCACTTACAATGTAATTATTGAGATAATGGAATGAATAGATGTTTTGACAAATTTGAACAAACATCTGATCCAATGAAAGGAAATATGGCATCACTGTACGCTGTATTTAATGCTTCGACTGATGCGTTATATTTGAATAGCTCGATTATAGATTATAAAATTATTCCAGTCGAAAATATATGTAGTAATAATTAATATGACATACATTTTTCGTGATCTAATGCAATATACTAGCAATTTGAAACAAAAATTGAAAGGATCTCTTTGCAAAATGAACAGTATCGATGTTCTGTCATAAACTTCAATTTGACAGGTCGACGTCTCACTATCATACACTGAACTTCTTGATAGTTATCATATGGATTCTCGGTTTGCACATTTTATTTTTTTCTCATCAATCCACATTCTGTTTTACACTCATTTTATATTACTTTTCAGTCATTACTTTTCCTTTGTACCTTGGTTGTTCATTCATGTTTACGGAATTCGCGCAAAGTTGACAGTAATGACAGTTGACCCCATGGCAATGTTGCCAGATTTCCTCCATAATTTTACAAGCTCGTAATGAATAAATAGACGCTTTTATTAAAATAAAAAGTGAACTGACGTGTATTAAACACGAAAAAAATATGTAAGCTAATATGTGTTGTATAAATTTCATTCTAAATAGCATACTTAATTCGCTGAAATTAAATTATGTAAGGTTGGTACTGCTACAAGACTCCCGTGTATAAACATAGGCATACTCTCCGCACCGCCCGCCCCGCAAGAGGTGTATCGAACGTCCTTAAATACCCTTTACCCGATTTTGTTGCAATTTGACAGTGTTACTTATAGTATTAAGGGGCTAATTTATTGTACATACTTAATTAACATCCTGTATGTTTTTGGGTGTCAGTGGTTCAAGGACACTTTGTAGAAGAAAATATAAAGCCATAAAAATTATTTCAAATAGTTCTTTGGTACATAATTACTGTAACTGTTAACCCTCTGCAGAAACGAATATTTTTCTAAAGGTAATAAATACAAAATAAAAAGTGGTTCAGAGAAATGTCAATGAACATTTATCATCTATTTCTCTTTGATTTGTTTTCTATTTTTACTCAATATTTCAGCGGACTTCCCTTTGCATTTCTTTTAAACAATATTTTATTCATAAGGATGATTGAAATTACAAAATAGTAAAAAATATCCACTGATTAAATTTTTATCGGAAGAATGAGGTTATTGTGGTTTCAAATCGTTTGAAAACAATAATTAATTTCAGGAGGTAATATTTATATGCTGATATATCTTTAATTTGTATAAAATATTCAGTGTAAAATATTTAGTGCAAAATTGTTCAATAACTCGGAATTTCGCAATTTGTACCTACAAGTATCTACCATTTTATGGTTCACCTTTTATGAGCTATACAGGGTGTTCTATATGGAGCTAACACATACATATTCTATTTTACAAAGAACACTATCAGTTTTTGTTTATTTATTAACAAAGTCTGAGGGGATACTAATATTTTTATGGCAAATTTATATTTCAGGCATCATGTTTCACTTAAAAGAAATCGTAAAGTAATATCCCAATCACTATTTCTTTTTTGCTCAAATCCAGAACAATTTTTTCATATCAAAGGCACCACTCCGTTTTTTGCTTTATGGTGTCCAAAATGTAGTTTTGATTTTTATACAGCTACTATAAATGTTAAAGTTGCAATTTACGTCAATGTAAAAAAAATACATGCAACAGATTCCATAAATTGTTCAAATGTAAGTAAAAGAATCTACATTATGCTTGTAAGCGGCAACAGCAGAAAAAGGCTAAATCTGTGCGCTGCTCTACACATACAATACATACTGATTGCCATAAAAACACTTGCCATACACTCGACCAAGTAAAGCTTCAAACTCACTCACACGGCAATGAAATGAACGGCTAATGTCTCTCAGTAAAAAACCCTAGATTGTTCTCTAGTACACTACGACGAAAGATACCGCTTGATACGTATCGAATAAATTGATCGATGCGAAGCTTCAGATTACAGGCAGACATGTAAATTATGTATAATGACACGGGTAATGGTATTACTAAAATGTCAAGTCGTTGATCCTTCGCCACCACCAACTATTAATTATTTTCTAGAATCGCTTTCCATATGAGTAACAGATTATTGTTTTGTTAACTTTCGCTGGTACTACACAAGGAAGACACTTGCAAGTTCGATTCGTAACAGAAAAATAGTGTCCGCACGTAATTTTTCTACAAGTACGACCCGTGTTGTGTTAACTACGCCACTGCTTTCAATATTAAAATGCAATCGCCAAATATGACATTAAAATCATAATCGGAATTCCAGCAATAAAATAAATTTGTATTTATCTAAGGCAGTGATTTTATAACATCGTTTAATTATCTGCCAGAGGTATGCGTTGAGCGATAAACTGGTATCGTTAACGAACTAATCCCAATTATTTTATCATTAATAATAATATAGAAACCCAAACTAAACGCAAGCTCGTACATACGGTGGCGTTTGTTTTATTGCAGTGTTTAATGGCGTGTACTTTTACTCTTCCACGGACAACAAATGTGTGCATTATGAATGATAATAAGTATATATAATAGGTAACGAACTAATAATAAACATTCGTATCCCACCTGTCTCCCATCCTGAACACAAATAAACTATTCTAACGGGAACCCGGTGCATTGTGTTGGTTAACGTGAGTGACAATCATTAATTATTGTACCGAGATGTCTGCATTGTATATTCGATTATGAGATAGAAAAGTGTTGTGGTATCTTCTTGCAAAAAATGCTTTGTTTTAAATGGGCAACTCGCAAGTACTTTTTTAAATACCTAGAAACAATCCGTAACTTGATATAATGATGTAGTGAAAATACTAGAAATCTCTTAGTTGGTTGTTAATTAATAATTCTTTTGATTTGATCGTGACGTCATTTAGTGCGATCGAGAAGATAGAACGACAAAGACAGGGGAGCCGGCTAGATCTAGCAAAATAAAAACAAAAACTGTTTAGGTTTTTAAATTTTTTAAATCTATCCTATATCGTAAGTCGCTGATTGCATGAACTTTATTTTTTAAGAAAAAAAGGGCCTCTATAGAGCTTACAGCCCCAGGCCCCACCATAGGTTAATACGGCCCTGCTTGACAGCATGGCGATAGTAACTAAGTCAAAATTCAATTTACTTCGAGGCCCCGCACGTTTCTTTAGATTATGTTTCATCTCGTCGACGTAGGAATTATAAGGCATGCGACCGAGAGGCAGGTTTTGTTCTCGGTCGCACTAAATGACGTCACAATGGCTTCTCGATCACGTGACAGAAATTAAATTTTTACATATTAAAAATCTATAATTTATTTGCAGCAGTAAAGAAATTAATTTTTTTGCCAGTGTTAGTTGTTGTCGATGATAGATTACAAATTTATACAGTTCTAAAATTAGATTTTCATGCTAGTTCCCTATCATCACAATTATGTATTTATAACCCGGTCAAAGTAGCTCAAAAAATAGGGGTAAGCTTAAAATTATTCGCATAAAGCTGAAAATTGGTATGATTGTTGGGAACACCATTATAAATGAAATGTGGAAAGTCGCCATCGACCCCATATCTGCAAAAAATGTATTCAAGGTCAAAGTTCGCAAATATGGGTTTTTTGTATTTTTCAGCCAAACGGTAAGTTTTATCATAAAACTATATCAGACAAAAATTATAAATCGTGCAATTACCAAAAAAAATTGTTCACACACACACTTTTTTCCTAAGAGTCGCCATTTCTGAGATATAGCTATTCAAAAAGTTGAAAAAGTTGTGTTCGTTAGCGCGTATTTTTTAACGTGGTTTTGCCTACTCCACGATCTATATTGTGGTCCTGTTTAATTAAAATAATATTGTATTAAACAGAAAATGGTACTATTGGAAATGATGAAAGCGGTGTGAATTATGAGTAATTGAGGAAAACTATTCGACTGATTGATAAATTATCTAATGGAACTTCAAGTGTAATGTCTTCTTCTTTTTCTCTTCCTTCTTCTTCTTCCTGCTGGGTACAAGTAAATTGTTCTAACAGCGATACATCAGATGTCTCATCAACTTTTTTGCAGCCGCACTTAGCACTACACCCCTTTTTGCAATTGTAAAAAGTTGTATTGAGGAGTTTTCCCGGTTTTTCCATTGGTTCCAATGTATTGTCAATTAACTACCAACCCCAGTTGGTAGTTAATTGACACACACAAAAATTGTATTTTTAATCGCATAATTAGAAAAACATATGACACCTAAGAAAAAGCAGTGACGTCTCATATGTTTACTTATTAATATCAACAGGAGTGAGTCACCGGACGCCGCTGGAATAGATAAAATAAATCAAATTACGTCAGAAGACGTCTACCATTATTAGAAAGAAACATACCAAATTTCAAAAAAATCGGAATTAGGGTTCTCCAGATATTAGTAAAAACCTTGTATTTTCTCTAAATTTCAACACCCTTTATCTCCGAAACGAAGTATTTTCGGACATAGGTTTATAGAAACTTTCTTTCTTATTTTTGGTCAAGGAAACTCCCTCTGAATTTTTTCGCAATATTAATGGGACACCCTGTATGTGATTTTGGCATTTTGAAAAAGCAGATAAACTTTTGGATGAACATATTTCCGTTCGCTGTTGAGCCCTCCCAGGTTTTAAAAAATAAATAATTTTTGGGTTGGAGTTCGAGCAGTAAATAATACCAATAAATCAACATCTTCATCAACAACAATAGTTGTATTTGTTAAGTTGAATTGTTCTATTGCTGTTTCAATTATCATATTATAGAGAACACAACTTTTTCAACTTTTTGAATCGCTATATCTGAGAAATGGTGAATCTTAGGAAAAAAAGTGTAAGAACAATTTTTATAGATAATTGCATGATCTACAATTTTTGTCTGGATTTTTAGGATAAAACTTACCGTTTAGCTGTAAAAAGCAAAAAAAAACATATTTGCCAACTTTGACCTTGAATATATTTTTTTGCAGATGTGGGATTGATGGGAATTTATCACATTTCATTTATAATGGTACATGGTGGTAACATTCGTACCAATTTTCAGCTTTATGCGAATTATTGTAACCATGAATGTCTATTTTCACCGGGCTATTATCTACTTTTAAACAAACTTTTAATGGAATGTGGTATAGCAAAGTAAAATACATTATTATAAAGGATTAATTTGTAAATGGCGTCTGAAGGGTTTTGCCCTGAAGTGAAAATGTATAATTTGGGTATGAATAAATCTTCAAACTGGTCTAAGAAATATGTTAAGGCTGGCGTTTTACGGACAAGAAATCGCACTTCTAGTGAGACAATGATAGACCAAGAAAATCCATCTAAACTATAATCTTGAAATACAAGGAATTCTTCAATTTTTCGCACTAAAAGATCACGGAAAACATGGGTACCCATGTAAACATCGGAAGGTACCTTTTTTGTTTTGTCGAGAATTTTGTAATAATACTCGATAATTATGATTTCTTCATGTGTTAATAGTTTCATAAATGCGTGATTATGTTTATAGAACCGTAAGATAAACATGCGAGGTAAAATATGCTTTTTTCCTTATTTTGAATGCATTGTCAGTTTCCTGCACGCTGAAGAAAACTTGAATAGAAGAGACTTGACTATTAATCTACAAATTAGGTTCCAGCACATCAAAATCTATAAGAAATTATAGGTCTGATCTAAAAGCCAAAGAAATTGTGTAATCTAGCATTATTTTTTAGTCCTATTAAATGTCGTTTAATTCGATTAGTTGAAAATTGAATCACTCTGTATATATCACTATTGCACTTGCACATGTATGTGATACTGTTGCATTTGAATGAGTTTTCAATATAAATATGTAGGTAGTAAAATATTTTTGGGTCTTCTATCTACTACAAGAGTTAAAATTAAAACACCACGTATGTCTTGTACAGGGCTGAACAGTGACAGAAAAAAAGCTAACATAACGAGCGTTCAAATAAAAACGTGGTCAAGTTGGTTCTGAAAATTTGGACGTAGGGCGTAGTGTATAGCAAATGAACTTAAACGTCATCTGTCAAAGCGCTATATCGCCGCTATCAATTTGAATATTTTCGTTTTAAAAAGCGTATAAAATTGTGTTTTCTCAAGAACACAATGTGTTTATCATAGAGTCCTACTTTAGAAATGGACGCAAGATTGATGGAATATGGAAGTATTCTATTGAGGAATGTTTCATAGAATTTCAAAATCAATTTCCCGGCGTTGTTGAGTACAAAATTTTTCAAAGTGCAGTTCAGCGTTGTGTTAATGTTTTTCGTGAAACGGGCAGTGTAACAAGAAAAGAAGGAAGCGGCCGACCTAAAAAGCGGACTGAAGAATTAAAAGAAAATGTCCAACAAATAATGGAAAATGAGCCAAGAACTTCTGTACGTGTTTTATCACAAATGGTGGGAGTATAAATCGGTACCTGCCACACAGTGTTAAAAAAAGATTTGCGCTTGTTCTCCTATCGTTTAACTTGTCAGCAAGAACTTCATGAAGTTGATTTTCCGCGACGGGCTGTATTTTGTGAATGGTTTTTAAACAACTACGGTGAACTTCATAATATCACCTTTTTTTCTGATGAAGCCTGGTTTCATTTAAGTGGTTACGTAAACTCGCAGAATATGAGAATGTGGTCTTCTGAAAAATCAGATAACTTTTTTGTCGAGGGCTCTCTACACGCTCAAAAAATTGGAGTTTGGTGTGCTCTCAATCGAAGGAGGATTTATGGACCTATTTTTTTTAATGGTACTCTTACTGCGCAAAGGTATAGAGAAGAAACTATCGCTCCTTTTGTTAACCAGCTGGAAGAAAACGAAATTACAAACTTTTACTTTCAACAAGATGGCGCAAGGGCACATACGGCAGGCGAGACGATGAATATGTTGAGGGAAGTTTTCCAAAATCGACTAATAAGTCTCAATGCTGAACATGAATTTCCACCGAGGTCATGTGATATTACGCCGTGTGATTTCTTTTTGTGGCCTTACCTTAAAAACACTATTTTTGAACTGCCTATTCCTGATTTAAACCATCTGCAGGCTCGACTTATAGACAAGATTCGTGAAATTAACGATACCCCGAGCATCTTAGAAAATGTCTTTAATTCTTTGAGGAACAGGTGTGAAAAGTGCTTGGAACAAGGAGGGGGACACTTTCAGCAGCTGCTTTAATTTATTGTTATAACAAGGAGGGGGACACTTTCCGCAGCTCCTTTAATTGTTTGTTATTGTTATCACGATTATTCTTTAAAATAAAGTTATATAGTAATTAACGTTATTGAAAATGAGGTTAAGTTGGTCGCTATAAGCTACTCCCTACGTCCAATGTGTCAGAGCCAACTTCGACCACGTTTTTATTTGAACGCTCGTTACAATCTACCGTGCTCATTTTTCGAGCTAAATTTTGAGAAGTTAATAAATGGTTAACTTGATCGGTTTTCCATAGACACAAAATTCTTAGAATTTAGTCCATTTCTGTTGGTCCTTGTATATCGACTGTTATATGAGACACAAAAAATGTTTAAACGACTTTTTTAGAGTTGGTAGAACACAGTAACAACACATTAGTGGCTCAATTTTTTTTAATTCCACATTTTTGAAGAAATGGAAATTGATTTCCTTTTTTTATTATCTTTCTTACAATTAATAGGTAAATACATATATGTTTTCTTATTAAAATGTAAAACTCAAAATTTTTAATTTTTAAAATGTAAGATATGATGAAAATACAAGCTGAAAACTCCCTGAATGGGTATATTTATAATACTTTTTTGTTTTTATTTGTATCTTCCTATTTGTATTGTGATATTCCAATATTTCAATCAGTTTTCCTATTTAAATCAACATTCGACATAACTATATTATGTCTAATGCGAAAGTAAAAGGCAGAAAATATATGCCAATTAAATTTGCGGTGAGGTTATGTATTCCGCCCGAGAGATAATTACCTAATTTGTCACTAAAGATTATTTAGTAAAAGTAGCAATTAGCGCCAATGCCATACAAGAACTGCTTTCTCACGTGTTAAATTTTATATACATAAAAAATGCGCCATCTTCTAAGTTATCGTTTACGAAAGTGACGTGTAAAAAACATGCTTAATTAAAATAATGATATGGGTATGTTAAAAACTTGAACTTCACCCGATTTCAGTCTCATGTATGTCCTCAAAGAAATAATGTTTTTGAAGCTCTTACAGACAATAACACTTTTATGGGCACATCGAAGATAATTGGTATCTATTATTATTAGGATCCATTGCATTGCAACATAATTAAAATTTATTTAACAATACTTGATTTATTAATATAGGAGTCGTTTGCAATAGATATACTGATTAATAACAATGAAGTTATAATGTCTATAATTTAAGTCATATGTATAGTTATTGCATTACGAATTAGGTAATATATGAATGAGACAATGTGACATTAAAAATAACCGTCGTTTATTTATGAGAAAATTTATAATGCTTCCGCATTCAAATTTTATTTTTAGTACATTTTAATTTCATTTGATGAAGATGTTTCTCTTATTTATCAAAAAACTACGAAAAAGCAAAACGCGACAACTGTTATGTTCTTAAAATTGTGAGTCAGTAAATTTGACAAAACCTATGACATTCTCCAGGTTTTTTCCCGGATTCATGGAAATATTTTGCCACTAGAATGTTGTTATAAGTTGGTTAATGGTTTAAGGGTATTTTTTAGAAATCAAAAAGTGGACTTGTTCAAAAATATTTCACTAAAGCAACCTTATTATAAAAACAGACGTATGAAAAAAATATTTTAATTATGAGTTAAAAGTAAATAAATAGGTATATAATTACTTTATGTTAACTTATGAAAACATTTTTATGTTATAGGTAAAAAAAAATCAGAATACTATATAAAAAAAGTCATTTAAAACCTGTTGTCACCTGAATAAATAGAAGTTAAGTAAGTAGTGATAAGAATCAAGTTTTTTTAATAAACTATACTAATTTTTTATTTTCAATAAATTAAGACTTGTAAAACAGCTTTTTTTGAAATATGAATTTAAATTATAACAACTAATGTGTCTGTCTTGTTTTTATAGAACGTGCTTGTGTTTTAAAAAATCTATGTTTTGTAAATAATGTAAGTGTATTTGTTGTATTGGTATGCATGTTCTTTAATACATTTTTTGTTGTGTCGTTTATCGATTGTATAAAGTTACATTTACAGTGACTTTAATCAAATGTTTTAAATAAACTCAACTCTATCGCATTGATTTTAATATATGTAAACAAACATGAAACAAAAAATTACTATTTAAGGAAAGTTTTCTATGAATAGAAACTTGAAAATGCATAGCAAGAGTTCAGATCAGCATGTGCTGATAAAAACATATACAGGGTGAGTCAATCGTAATGACATTAATTTTAATCACGTAATCAGAAGGCCTAATAAAAACAGAAAATCAAAAAAAATAATTATTATTCGATCTTTAAAAAAATTAGCAAACTACCCCTTAACTCCCGTTAATTTGACGCCCTACTTCGCAACACATTTGTTGACAGCGTTCGAACGTTGAAGCGAAACAGCTGATTTCCCCAGTCGCAATGGATTTTGCAATTGGTTTCAAAATTAAAGTGCAGCGGATCCTATCTTTATTAACAAAGTGCTATTTACGAATGAGTGTTTTTTAGCCGTACTGACATTTTAAATAGTTAGGCCTCATACTACACTTTGAAAAGCAATAAGTCACTAGGTATACGTACCACAAACTGAATAATTAATTGCACATAATATTACAAAACTCATATTCAATTATGAAACATAGTGAAAACGTTAAGGTGGCCCTATTCCTGGCCGAGAAATAGTGAAATTTCTGGCGTTTTTAGGTACTGAAATCTTTAAAAGTAAAACGTGTAGAACAAAAGTAAGCACAAAAATAAAATCCTTGATGTTTTGTTTATTCATTGTTACCATTTAAATTTACTCAAATAAAATAATAATTAAAAAAAAGCGTTTGTAAAACATGCGTTTGCTGTTATTCTAACCCCACATTTTAAGAATTATTTTCACGTACTTATAAATAAAAGTAAACAATTTTATATGTAGGACTAAGCAAGTAAATGTTATAAGAATATTTACATGTGGAATTATATATAAAAAAGTTAGTATTTTCGTAGATTTCAGTACCTAAAACCTTGATGGTTTGATCGTTTTTTGCACCTGTTTATTCGTTTTACTGCGGCGTCTTTGAAAATACTCAGGTGGCATGACATAACATTCCTATTATTTGATAAGCTTTAGATTATTCAGTTATTAAATGTTTGAAATTATTTGTCTTTGCGGAAAACACTATTTAAAGAATATGGGACCCTTAACAATATTAAAAATACTAAATTGTAATAACCTAACATTCGAATACAATTCTTATCGTTATACCTTTACTTTTATTAACAAATAATAATTGTTAATACATATCTATATACAATGTAAAAAAAATATCTTACTCAATCATGAATAAGGTAAAAAGATCGTTGTTTTTTCATTATCGTTCACTACGGATTAAAAATGCAGTAAAAACTAGGTTAATGACCGAATATCACGGTAGGTCAACATTCACTCTTGATGAACCCTTGTGGGTAGGCGGCCCAGAAGGGTCCAAAAGGGGTTTTAATAATGCATTTTAAATTTTTTACCTTTCTTCCGTTAAAATTAATGACATTATGACCCTGTATATTTTTAAATGACTAACAAAAATGTTACGAGATCTAAATGAGATTTGATGCAGGTCTTTTAGATAACAAATTATAATAATCTAATGGAGGAATACTTTTTTATCCTGCCTGCACAGTGGCGGAGATGAAAGGGGTTATCTAATTTTTTAATACATATATAAAAAAAATAGAATCTACTGACTCCATCGACTGAATGGGTAAGTGAAAATCGGCGAAGTCTATTGGTTTTCTATTCGCTGTAGGCAAAATCAAACAGTACTCTTGTTAATATTAGAGTGAGGGCATGCTTGGTTGGCGACATCTCAAATTAGCATTTTGTTTAAATATCTTTGGACCGAACAAATGTTTAAACTCGCTTTCCGACATCTGAGAAAAACAAATTACAATTACAGTTGCAATCGAATTCAAGGTTCAATAAATCGATATCATCGCTTTTTAAATCTTCTATCGGATCACTACCGCTATACCATTTTCTATTTTCAAGTCTTGATCGAAACCAAAATCTTTCTGTGATTTTCACTCATATTATGTATTTTCGTGAAAGAGCAAGACGTGAGAAAGTGAGAAGTTGATACAAGTTAATGCTGTTTTATATGAATATGTGGACGAGGTGCTAAATATTAAAAAAATATTCTATCGTTTGTAAAAACATATAATTTTTTACATGATTTATTAACTATTAACTAATATTGGTACATAGATATGTTACTACATAATCGTAAATAAAACTAATTTCTGTTTTAAAATAATTATTTTTGACGTTTTTACTGGCTATGTAAGAGGATGACAAAATAACAAAATTAAATCATGAACAGTTTACATTTAAGCAGAATACGATCCTGTTCAGAACGCTTACGAAGAGCAATTGAGGTTAACCTCCGTGTTCAATTAGAAAACCGTTACTGCAGTTGACTTCACACTTGGTATGATATGACGGGATGGTAAACTACAAAATGGGAATGGTCAAATATGTCAACACCGCTTCAATACATCTTTATTTTAGTACAGTTTAGTGTAAGTGTGCAATCTTATAAAGTTATTTATTTCGGTGTTAAGTAACTTTTTTTCATTTTCTTCATTTCTGTCTGATATCATCATGAAAGGCATGTATACAAATCAAGAAATAGTTGATATAGTTAGAGCCTACTTTTTGTCAGGAGAAAACGATGCTGTTGTAAGAAGATGATATCAGATGGATTATCCTGACCGACAAGTAGGTGCCGAATAAGAAAATGTTTGTAAGATTAGTTCAATATTTAAGAGATTATGAGAGTTTTGAACGCTAATGTTAAAGAAGAACAAACTGAGGGAGTGAGAAACTAGGAAACAGAAATTTTAAAGGCCTTGGAGGAAGGTCCTGGTACATACCAATACTAAAAGATTAGCCTCAAGGTTTCAAGTATGCCATATGCTGTAAAAACCAGGTGAGTAAAAGATTATTTACTTATTTTTGTGAATTTAATTTATCACTGTTTATTTATTTCTGTTAGATTACTTGCTATTCATCGTCTTATTTTAAAAAATTACATTTTCGTTTATGAGGGACGATAAGGCTTATGGTGAACACACATTGAATAAAATAACGCGCCAAAGAGCAAAACTTCAGGACGGTTGAAGGCTTGTTAATAGAATTTGCTTTTTAATAATCTTTCCTTTAAATTATTTGACAACAATGCATAGCCCAGTTCCCAATAGCGCACGCGCTCTGACTAACGCCCGCTGGTGTTGAGCTTGTCCAACGGCGAGGTATGAAAATTACTCAAAAAAAGAGATAAAAAAATATAAAAAATCAGTTTTCACGACACAATTTGGAGAAATAAACGTATGACACGTGTTTCTATAAGTCAAAGGTGGCGTCTGTATAAATATGACCCCATTCAATGTTCCACCCTGTATATTAAAAACTTCTTTTAGGTACTATATCAATGAATATTTCCAGACATAAAATTTATCTTTTACATTTTTTTCTATATTTAAGATTAAATGGGTTAAGCAACTGCCACACTAAAAGTTGATCCAATTAAGAAAATACCGCATACGTATAGGTACAGACACGATCGTTATTTAATACACGTACCCACACATTATTCAATATGTAATGTAAGTACTGTACAGTATGCTAAGCGACCAGATTGGTCACTTAATGTACGGTACGGTCAAGAAGGAGTCATATGAATCAAAGTGCAAGGTTTTAGGTCTTCATATAGACTACAATAAAATAAAACTGTAAACAACTAACTGTATACGCGAATATACCTTTTCAACGTACACCTCCGCTTTCGGTGGAACGGATCGTGGGAAGTTTAAGGATATCTCACAAAAAGTATTAATAACAGTAGTCGAAAGCAGAGCGAAAAAAAATTAACAACCGACATTTGACTGATAGCTTAAATTTGTGCATAGAAAGTTCTAAAAGTGAATCAGATGATAAAACTAATGGTATAAAAGTGAAACTGGCACTGAATGCAAGACAACTATATTTCAATGTACAAGGTGTGGTACAACTTGGGTGACTGCTTCGGGGCCAGGCATGTATTTTGTCATAGTTTATACAGAGTGATTCGTAAATGCAACGTCACAGGGTGCACATAGCATACAATATACAGGGTGTCCGTTAAAGAATGGGTCAAACTTTACCACTAGATTCTACAACGAAAATTAATGGGGAAAAGTCATATACAATTTGCTCATAAACGTTTAGTTTTCCAGATACAGGGTGTTGAAATTGAAAAAATAAATAACATTTTCTTTAATATCTTTCGATTACTTCGAGCTAATTTCGTATAATTGTACAGAAAAATCTCA
This sequence comes from Anoplophora glabripennis, assembly GCF_000390285.2. Classification (NCBI taxonomy): domain Eukaryota; kingdom Metazoa; phylum Arthropoda; class Insecta; order Coleoptera; family Cerambycidae; genus Anoplophora; species Anoplophora glabripennis. The sequence goes on along the minus strand of NW_019416548.1, from coordinate 87,454 downwards.
AATATTATGTAGAATAATAATCCGAGTTTGCCTATTCCAAAAAACCATTGCTAAATTCAGGGGAACAACAAGCATACAAAAAGAACGAAAAATGACCCGTTTTCGACATATTTTTCCCTCTAACATTGAAAGTAAGCCCTAAATAAAACATTCTTCATTCTTTATTTTTTTTATTTGACGATTTTCTATAAAGTTAAACTGCGAATAAAAAAAGTTGAATTTTGCATTAACAATGGCCGAAAAATGGTAGAAAATCATATGTATATTTGGAGCAATTTTTAAAATAATAAGTTAATATTAATAAATATTGGTGAAACTTTGTGAACAAAATAGTAAAACATATGTCAGTTCTACCCTAAATTTTTTTTATCGATCGCGTGGTTTTCGATTGACAGGATTGTTAATTAAGAAAATTTCAAAAATGCGTACCGAGGGTTTAAATTAAGGTTTAGAAAGGACACACAATTTGTTAGAGATACTTGTTGTAATAAACAATAATCAACGCTAGAAGAAGTACCTATTTTTACACTATAAATATTTAGAATTTTTTTTTAATTTTTCAACATTTTACTTTATAAACAATTATTTATTGCCCAGGGAATTTTCTATGCAATCGACAAAATTTTGCACACATAAAAACTACGTCGTAACCCCTTGCTTTTTAGCCAAATACGACAGCATTCTACTGTGCAGATTCTGAAATATAGAAGCGTAAAAATAATAATAATTTATAGCTTACGTAATCGTGAAGTCGAGAAAAAAGTGTTTTTATAGTACTACAAGTACTTTCAATATCCGTTTAGTGCATTTTCGGCAGATAAAAACTTAATGAAAGAAAAATCAAGAAAGGTACCGTGGTCAGTGGAATTTGCGGGAGTGGGGGTGACTGAGAGCAGCAGCGCTGCCGCGCGCCACATGGATTTCAAAATGTGTATGCGCGATAAAAGATGACTTTTCTCGGGAACGGTAGCACTTATCAAGACGATTTTTTTTTAAAATTTGATATAGCATAATGAGAGGAAAACGAATATTTTTTTCCATTCGATTGTCGATTGCATAGAAAATTCCCTGCGCAATAAATAATTGTTTATAGAGTAAAATGTTGAAAAATTAAACAAAAATTCTAAATGGTTATAAAAGTGTAAAAATAGATATGTATTTTTAGTATTGATCATTGTTTATTATGACAAGTATGTCTAAAAAATTGTGCCCTTTCTAAATCTTAATTTAAACCCACAGTACGCGATAAACTTTTTTAAATTTTCTTAATTAACAATCCTATCTATCGATAGATCGATAAAAAAATTGTTTAGGGTAGAATTTACATGTTTTACTATTTTTCCACAAAGTTTCATCAGTATTTATAAATATTTACATATTTTAAAAATTACTCCAAATATACATATAATTTTCTAATATTTTTCGCCCATTGTTAATGCAAAATTCAATATTTTTGATTGGCAGTTGCTGTAACTTTATAGAAAATCGTCAAATGACTTTTTTATTTAGGGCTTACTCTCAATGTTACAGAGAAAAATATGTGGAAAAAGGAATCATTTTTCGTTCTTTTTGTATTTTTGTTGTTCCCCTGACTTTAGCAATGGGCAAACTTGGATTCTTATTCTACATAATATTTGTTGAAAGAGGTATCAAACAAGGTGTACCTTTTTTAAGCAGAACAGTTGGGGGAAAAGGTTTTTCCAGAAAAAAGTGAAATACGAGTAGGAACATGAAAGTTTTGGCAGTTTAAACGCGTTGCTTGTGGCGTCCTTTAACAAATTTAAATATGCGACTAAATTTTTTTGATTCCAAAGACAAGGGGGCCCACGAAAAATTGTCTTAAGGGAGTTCCTCGCCAAAATGCGCAGACCATAAGATTCCACATGTCATAAAACCGCTGTGTACCAAATTTAGTGATTCTCGTACAACAGGGTTTTGAAATATAAAAAAAAATATTATTCTTAGGGGCGGATTTCAGGGGGCTGTAACTCCGAAAGAGGGGGCCAGTTGGTAAAAATAAAAAATACGGGTCCCCTAAATTTGTCTTACGAATCTGTGACCAAATTTTGTTGCATTAATTTCGGGACACCCCGTATAATTCAATACAAAAAAATGAATATTTATTTCAGATTTTGTAAAATTACTGGCACAGTTTTGTAAATACTAAATGTAGGTATTAACTGTATCAAATTTTGTGACATGTAATTGAAATATTTGAATTAAGTAAATGTTTTTCAAAAAATTTTAATTCGTTTCTCGGAAACGGTGCGTTTTCCCACCAAGGTTTAAGTAAACTCTTTTCCTTTAAAGTGGACACCTGTATATTGCACAACGCGTAACGGATAAAAAATAAAAAATATATATCTATAAATTACAAACCAATATTTAAGCGGTAGTCTAGTAAAGTTAATCAGAAATATAGTTGGATTCGTGATGTACCAGGAATTACTGACTTCAATCGTGATAGCAATTAGTGAGCAATATTATTAAAAACAAATCCATCGCTCTAATCAAAGGAAGGAATATAAAGATGGATAAATAGAAGTGCATGTAACAATACCTAATGAAAAATTGTCTGTTATTTATTTGTGGCACAGTTCTATATTTTTTTATATGTTTATTTGTGTATTTGCTACCTTTGACGAGAATTATAATTAATTAACAAAACCTTTGACTCCAATTAGCGTATGTAAATATGAATGTAATCAGTTAATTTTTATTTTTTAAATATTTGGCAAAATACCCAAATAAATAAGGAAAAATATTAACAATGTTTGATATTGACTTATTACCTTTCTTTAACGCATAAAAACTAAAAAAATATATACAGCGTGTCACTCAAGTGCTCATCCATTTTATCCTGAAAACGATCCATTATTAAATTATTATATAAAATAAACTTATCACAGAGTTCGACAGTAACTACATCTAACTACCTGCTTCACAGAAAAAATCTAGAGAATTTTTTTATTATAGATACAAAATTTCAAATACAATGTCATTATCAAAAGTTCAAAAAAATTAATGGTTGAAAATTTTGTTTTCTAGGGATATTAACCCTAAAAATTTTTTTTTACATCAATGATATCTTCGAACTGTTAGTTTTTAAAGTTGTATTTCTAATAAAAAATTCGTATATATTTTTCAAGAGCTACTATCATCTTTCAACTACGTGGTAAGTGTATATCTTACAATTAGATATAAGAGAATACTAACTACTAACTTTGGGTATATTTTTTCTTTGAAACACAGTTAAGAATAAAATGCAGCAATCGAATTTCGAAAATAGTCAGTGACATTGAAATACTGACGTTCTTAATGGCTATATCTCTCAGTATTTCCACAGCGAATTTTAAATTTAACTATTTATTTAAGCCACTAGCCCAACACCTGGAGCATTCTACGGAGGGCATTTGTGGGCGGAGTTATTTCAGACGCAAACCTATTACCGCTGCAATAAAAACAATTTGTCGGAAACGTTTCTCTCGTAAGTATCCTACAAGAAATTCCACTGGACATTTGTTTGACATTTCAAATGACATAGTCCATTTTATGAGACTGTTTCTTGCAAAACTCAATAAACTGTTTGATTTTTAATTTTATTCACATCTTTGGAGTGAGATTTTCTTACCGAATACTTCTTGGTTACGAATATTGTAAGAAAATTATCTCTCGCCTTTGACTCGGGATAATAGTTCAAAGTTCAAATTTGAAAACAAAACACAAACAAAAAAGACCATTGTATAGATCATGTTTTTACATGGTATACGAACCAATGCATCAATGCGGGAATCAACGCCTCCTTTGGCTGAACCTTCCGGTAAAGGGTCCGTATTAATTTTTTTAAATAGGTAAGTATTAATTCGACAGGCGTAAGTCTTGGCCTAATTTTTATAACCGTTGTATTGTTTAGACGCAGATGGAAGGCACGCGGCAAGCCCGTACAAACTGTACGTACTTTACTTTCGTTTCGTTAATAAATATCACCGTTATACAGCAGGCAAAACCTCCTGACCCGTGAAAAGGCACCTTCTTCCAGGTGTACTAGCCGGTGTCTGTTCTGACCATATTACGTATACAAAATTTGCAGAGTGGGCACCCAATGTCTACTTTTACAGTAACACAAAACTACTCTATATGAATAACTAATGGCAACACAATTCATTTTAATATATAGTACATATACGAATCAGTACTGTAAAAATGTATATACGGGAGTGTAACTTTCAAAGTGTAACGAATATTCCTTCGCAACCGCTGGGCGCAGGAGTGGTCCGATCGGAGTGGTTTTAGGGTAATGGTGTAGAATGGATCTTTGAGATGCAGATGGCAATGGCAATTTTTATAACACTGTCGCTGTTTAAGTACATGAATTTACGATAAAAAATATGTTTTTCAAGGCACATTCGTTAGGGAGTGAATTGTGTACATCCGCGGTCTCAATATGGTATGATCTGTCGTTTTATCGTTTGCGAACACAAGACGATTCTTAATTTTAAACAATTGATAGTATTTCTGCATATTATTAAACGTGTTCTATTATCTAACAAAAATACAACTTTAAAAATATATAAATAGGCGGAATTTTCTCATACACTTGATTTCACTTCTAATTAACATAAACATGATTTTTAGCCACTGAACTTTCAGTTTTAAACAAGTTCAAGTTAATTATTTTTAGTGGTAGGTGAACAGTTGTTTTACATTGAGAATTTCTTCATGAATGAATTTATCAAGTCGCTTCACGAAGAAGTTGATCAAATATAATATATCAAATCTTTAATCAAATAACACGAAATAAAGTTTTTCACTAATTAGAACATATTTCAATTTTAGTGAATTTCTTCTTGAAGTACAGAAGGACCAACAAAAATAGTGAGATTAAGTTATTATTTATTTACACAACCAACTTCAGTATGTTTTTACAAGGAGTGACACTTGAACTGGCAATGTATTAATTTGCGTTGTCTTTTTATTCTTTATAACTTGCAATGTTGGTAGTAGCTATTTTTGTTTAAAAAAGTCGAGAAGGTACAGATCAAGCAGATGTTTTTCTAATTTTCGCGTTATAACCAAAAAATCAAATATTTTAGGTTACTTCTGTAACGGCTACAGTTGGACTACTTTCAATGTTGACACTTTATTTTCTATGTAGAATCCAGTGGTCTACTTAATTTTTAAAAACTAATGGTTTTTTACTTACGACTTACAATTAATTTTTTTATAATGGAAACTATAGTTGAAAAGAAAATGTTCCGCAAATTCCAAACATCAGTAGTTTGTCATACTTATCTCAAAAAATAAAAAGATAGGTATCATTTCTTTTTCTCTCAACTAAAAAAAGATCAAATTGGTTATCATTAAAATCAAATGCTCTACTAAAGTAAACAGAACATGGCGCCATTGCTTATGTTGTTGGTTATGGAGTAAAAGTAATGAATGTAGTACGTGAGTCAAATAGAAACTTTTTATTTTCCGAGATAAGTATGACAAACAATATGAAGCGGGAAAAAGAAGGTTCTGCTTTTAATTATGCCATGGCCTAATATGGTTTCCATTTTAAAAAATATAACTTTGATCTGTCGAAAATCAATAGAATTAAAAAAAAGAACATTGCTCAAAAGTTGTTCAACTTCAAAATAAGTTTAGTACGATCGGAAGGGTAGGCCATTAGTGTGAGAAAGTAAAATAACTCCCTTGTTACTCATAATACAGAAAAAAAGTTTATATAAAAGTTATACAGAATCAAGAAACTTAAACTACAAAATTAATTTGATACATACAGGATGATGAATAAAAACGGGACACGCCAGTGTTTAAATGGAACACCCTGTATATTTTTAAACATGGATTTCCGAGAAAATTCTATATATGGCAATATAATCAGTTTATTATTTTAGTGCGGGGTTGCCAAGTTATGTAGGAAATTCTTCGAATTTTGGAACACGACCTAGAAGAAGTTGTATTAACTTTCAACTGTAACACTTGGAGCAAAAATATTGGATAGAGTTATAGGTAAATGTTAGACAAAGGCTCCTATATTAGCTAATATCGATATTTTATACAGGCAATTTTTTATAATACGAACATTTTTAGAAAGTTTAAACATTTTCTAAAATTTTTCAAATGGAACACCCTGTATTTTATTGTTCTATTTTATTCATATATCGGTCTACTTCAACTTCTATATCTAAAATTGTTAGTTTTTTAAGATATTGCAACCTTTCTCAAAAAAACTTAATTTTTATTATTTTATAGAATACCACAAATAAATATTAACTAATAAAATTAACTCAAAATGGAACCATAAGTTATGAACTGACAAGTTGACACTATGTGACAGTTTTTTCCAAAGCTATTTCGAGCGACCGAAAATAATAAAAATTAGTTTTTTCCGGAAATGATATACTTATATTAAAAACTAACAACTTTAGGTGTAGAACATACTTGTAGAAGTTGAAGTGGACTGACATGTGAATAAAATAGAATAATAAAATACAGGGTGTTCCATTTGAAAAATTCTAGAAAATCAAGTTTGAACTCTCTTAAAATGATCGTATTATAAAAAATGCCCTGTATAAAATATCGATATTAGTTAATATGGGAGTCTTTGCCTAACATTTGCCTATAACTCGGTCAAATATTTTTGCTCCAAGTGTTAGTATTTGAAAGTTAATACAACTTCTTCGAGATCATGTTTTTTTCCAAAATTCCAAGAATTTTCTACATAACTTGGCAACCACGCACTAAAATGTTCAACTGTTTATATTGCCATATATAGAATTTTCTCAGAATTCCATATATTTAAAAATATACAGTGTTCCATTTAAAAAATGTTATATTTGGCATGTCCCGATTTTACTCATCACCCTGTGTGTTTCAAATTAATTTTGTCCTTTAGGTTTTATAAACCTTTTTTCTGTATTATGAATAACAAGGGAGTTATTTTACTTTCTCACACTAATGGCCCACCCTGTATAAAATAATGACTATCTATTGAGTCGCATATTTTATTTAAAAAAAAATATCATTTTAATCTTTATATACCAATTGAACTATTTTGTTATCAATTTTGTTGTTTATTTACTCAAAGGGAAATATTTTATATTTATTTGTTTGACAGTGACGACACTGTGTTACTTTAATCTTAATGTCAAACGTTTTGATTGTAATATAGTAATTGAAATTTCTATTTTATTACACCTGTATAGGGTGGTTCAAATCAATTTAGTAACATTAAGCGGACATTTTTGTAAGGTAAAAAAAATAACCAAAGTCATTTACAAATCTTCGCGGTCCCGAAATTTACCGTTTCATAGATATAGGCCTTAAAATATCATTATTAGGCCTAAAAATATTATCTTCAAATACTTCAAGAACACATTTTATAAACTACTACTTATATTTATGTATGTATGTATGTATGTATGTATGTATGTATGTATGTATTATGTATGTAAGTACCTGCAAAGCTATATCAATCTGCATTTGAATTAACAGTGCCGTAGAAATGGAGAAGTCCTCTCTTAAAGCCCAACGTCTACGTTACTATACAGGATGTCCAGAAATTATGACAAAATGTTCCAGAGAGTGAGTCGATACGAAAAATTAATGCCACAACTATAACATTTTTTCGTAAACCCAAAATTAGCAAACTTAACAGGGCATCAGACATTTTTTTAAATTAATTTTTTCTATTAATTTGATGCATGTCATCCAGCTTGAACTAAGAACTTTTTTGTTTGCATTTTTTATAAATTTGGATACCATATAATTAGACATCAAAAAATCTTTAAAAAAGATCTTGTTATAATTTCCGACAAACACCACCTCGATACATGGTTGATATAATCTTTTTACTGTAACTTGTAATATAATGAGAATTAACCAAAAACACACGTTGCAAGTAGTACATATAGGATTGAAATAGTAGTAACAAATTCACTTTTCAGTAATATGACTGAACTATCGCGTAACTAAAGACTGACTGCAATTTGAATTTTTTTTAAATTCCGTGAAACAGAATTCCCTAATATTTCGCTGAAGGTTCCAGATCTATAGAAGTTTCAGATAATTCCAGATTTTCCATATTGGCATACACCCTGCAGCTAAGTAACTGAGACCAGCCACAAGTTTTAACAAATGCTAATAAAATGCGTAATTTGGTAACGTCGTTTTCGGTAGCTGCTCTTTTGTGGTGTCACACGTCTCCTTTTTTATTTTATTGAAATAATATCAAAACAACAAAGAGCAGACGACCGTTAAGTTTTCCGATAAATTAATAAAACAGAACATTAAATTAAAAGAAACCAGCTCCAACGCCAGAAACTCGAAAAGCGAGTACGATTGCTTTTTAATTAACATAAACGGAGTTATTTTACACAAAATCAATTAATACGAAGCGTATGGTAGTGATAAATGGGCATCTCCCATGGTCCTTGTTTTTTTTTTTGTTTGCTGACGCGTTTCTAGCGGTAGCAACAGGCGAAGCTACAGAGATGATAGGCGCATAAGTTTAACGAAAAGGGTTTCGAGGATATTTGTGCTGCCGGCATGTCTGACATCCCGATAGAATCTCAAGCGGATGTAGACGTAATCGAGCAGGTGAGACAGGTAACTTAAGGTTTCCAGCGAAAGCCATTAAATTCTGTTATTTTTATATTATTAAAATAGAAGGTTGCTGAGAAACTTGTAGTTTAATAATTGTATGAAATAGTTGTGAGGGGGGAACTACCTACCTCCTTGGAAATTTGTGTAAATGTCGTGGTCGGTGTTTAAAATTTGTTAAAGATATTTACTTTATAAATGTAGTTTATTAATCATTTTATATTAGTAGTAATCAAACACGAGGGTTTTCCAAGTCCGTTACTTCAGAAGGTTGTTAGTCATTTAGATGATTATGATTTCATATTTGAGGGCAAAAATTCGCTATATTTACACAAAGTGTTCAGTTACTATTTGGCCAAAACGCCCCCAAAAGATTTTACGATAAAAATTGACAGGTAAAATAAAATCATTTTCGCCCTTCTATCTAACGAAAATGGACCAGATTTGATATTTTTTTGCATCTCAAAAAAATATAAAAATATAAAACTGATTGTCGTAATCCGGAGATCTTGCGGATCATAAAATTATCCCTTCTTAAGGATGGCGTTTTAAGGACAAGAAATCGCAGTAAGACAATGTTAGAACAAGCAGATCCATCCAGGAAGTGACAAAGCGTAACGCTAAACTAGAGCAACTTCCTTTAATTTTTCGCAATGAAAGATCACGGAGAACATATAAACATCAGAATTTGCACCTCTCCTGATCTGTCTAGCAAATTTGTAAAGATACTCAATAACTGTGATTAATGCATGTGTTAATAGTTGACTAAAAGCATTCTACAGGGTGTGACTATGTTTATAGTACCATATACGGTTTTCTGTATGTGTAACATTCAGGAAACGTAAGATAATCATGCGAGCTAAAAATATGTTGTTTTTTCTTATTTTGAATGTATTGTCAGTTGTCTTATACCCTGAAGAAAACTTATAAGATAATAAGAAGTGGATCTTATTTGTGGAAGGGCGAAATGGGCGGTGACTATTAGACGCCTTCATTATAGTCATCTTTCTCTATCGCACGGATTTCTATGACTTACTTTATCGCTCTCACGTAACGGCCGATGAATCATGGGGACTTTCCGACCCGGTAATAAGAAGGGTGGCCCGTAAGTAATGGTCCATAGAGACATACTAGATTTTTTACTTCAAAATATTGCGATTGGAGCCAACATGCCTTAATAAAATGTTGATAACAAAAAAGATACAGGGTGTCAAAGTTGGAAATTAAAAATTGAATTTTCGTAATAATTATAATATTTTTGAGTGTATGAACGTGAAAATTTAGGGGTAGATGTTTTTGTATACGAGAAATCATAATTTGTTATCTATTTCGATGTATCTTCTAGAGGGCGCCACATACGCCGTGTTTATGACGTAAATACGAGCATAATTTTTTTATCCACAACGTTAACGCTTCTTTTTTTTAAAAATCTTAAACCTACATTATTTTCGTGAAAAAATGGTATACTTGTCATTAGCTCTAGAAATTGTCCGTTTTCAAGAAAAACGCATTTCAACAATCTGCTGCATGTTTCATTACAGGAAATTTTATCGTAGTGTGCGCTAATGAAAACATTAATTTTGACAATTAAACATTATCCCTTTGTACACATTAAAATACAAATTATCAAGTTGATAAATTTTATTTACAAAACCAGTTAAAGGAGAAATTTAATTAAACAAAACTATGATTTTATCAAGCGTTTAACAAGTAAAAAACTGAATATGTACCTAAGGAAAAATAGGAAATGTTTCAAAGTAAATTTTCAATATGTCCACCATTCACCTCGATGCACTTGTCCATACGATTTATGAAAGATCGTCTAATATTAAATAATACCATTGGATCAAAAAAAGTTGAGGCATTACTAATTTCTTGCCAAAGTTGGACGCGAGTATTTATAGTGTTTTTATAAACAATTTCCTTCATTGTGCCCCATACACCAAAATCTAAAGGGTTGAAGTCTGGACTACGTGGCGGCCAAGGAAATATACTACCACGGCCAATCCAACGTTCAGGAAAGTGTTGGTTTAGATATGTTCTTACTTGATGAGTAAAATGTGGCGGAGCGCCATCTTGCATGAACCACATATTTTGCCTCAAATTCAGTGGTAACGCATCCAATAGATCAACAAAGCTATTTTCTAAAAAATTTAAATAACTTGTACCATTTAAATTTCCTGGCAACTCATATGGACCTAGAAAATGGTTTCCAATGATCCCACACCAAACATTAATCTTAAATTCATGTTGAAAGTGCCGTTCTCGAGTTACATGAGGATTTTGAACTTCCCAACAATGCTTATTTCTTAAATTGAAAATACCTCGGCGAGTAAATGTCGCTTCATCTGTAAACAATATTCTGTTGACAAATGTATAGTCAGTATTCTGCTTGTTCCGAATATCACTTGCAAATTGATATCTTGAAGGAAGATCGACAGGTAATAAATTTTGAACTGGTGTAAAATGATATGGATGATATTTTTCTTCATGTAATGTCTTTAAAATTGATGTTTTATTAATTCCCGTGGCTGCAGCTAATCGTCTTGAACTAGTTTGTGGATCATCTGCAATGCGAATTAGTATTTCGTCTTCCTGGTCAGGCGTAATCATTTTTGGTCGACCTAAATTATCACGTTTAGGACGAAATGAACCACTTTCGCCTAAGTTTCTGAATAGATTTTGAAACAGTCGTTTACCAGGTTGCAATCTGTTTGGAAATCTTCGGCAATATTCACGTTGCGCAGCACGTCCATTGAAATTTTGTTGACAATAAACAACCGTCATATCTCTCATTTCCAAATTCGAGAAATTATTATGTCTCGGCATAATTCGTTATTTTCTTTTAAATACTTAATTGATTTTTACCAAAAATTAATAAATACAATTTGAAATAATTGCTAACTGTCACAATGATTTTTTCTAATTGTCAAAACTGTCTTGGCATTGTCGCACACTACGATAAAATTTCCTGTAATGAAACATGCAGCAGATTGTTGAAATGCGTTTTTCTTGAAAACGGACAATTTCTAGAGCTAATGACAAGTATACCATTTTTTCACGAAAATAATGTAGGTTTAAGATTTTTAAAAAAAAGAAGCGTTAACGTTGTGGATAAAAAAATTATGCTCGTATTTACGTCATAAACACGGCGTATGTGGCGCCCTCTAGAAGATACATCGAAATAGATAACAAATTATGATTTCTCGTATACAAAAACATCTACCCCTAAATTTTCACGTTCATACACTCAAAAATATTATAATTATTACGAAAATTCAATTTTTAATTTCCAACTTTGACACCCTGTATCTTTTTTGTTATCAACATTTTATTAAGGCATATTGGCTCCAATCGTAATATTTTGAAGTAAAAAATCTAGTATGTCTCTATGGACCATTACTTACGGACCACCCTGTATAAGAAAAAATAAAATGATTCAAGAAACAATCTGATAAAGTTGTAGCATAAACATCATACATGAATCGATGTAGCTAAAACATGAGAAAACATAAAATTCAGTTAAATTCTTTTTTATTACCAATTTTTTAGGAGTATATTTAGACAAAATTGTTTCAGCAACGCAAAGATAGTGTCGCAGTGACAACTAACAGTTTAATATCAAATATCTCGAAGTCGATGCATTGTATAAGATCCATTTTTTAACATTTGAGTAATGAAGTGAGTAATTAAAAAATAATAAAATAGCTGACACAAATCTAAATTCAAATGTTTTAAGTGACAGTAACCATCGAAAAAAATACCCAAAACTACAATTTATTTACTATCAATCAAATTTACTGGCAAGAAAAGTACTGTTCTCCCGGTGTACTCTTTTCGCTGTTTCTCATTTACTATTAAAGAAAGACCAATCAAACTTTATATTGTAATCGTCAGCAATCCTGACAAAGCGTTCTAACAGAATATGTAAATATATACGAGGTATTTTATTACAAAACAAAAATCATGAATTTATTTATTCGAAGGTTTCATAAAACACACAACTCCGGAAAAGTTTATCAAGAAGAAAAAAATGCTGAAGTAGAACGTTACATTTACTAATCTCTAATAAATATTAGATATTTTTCTCCTTAATGTGTGAGAAAAACATCTCCCATCAGGAAAAAATTACTATCTAACACGCCGAGATTATTCTTAATTTGTTTACAAGTACGAAAAAGATTACTGATTATATATTACTGATATTAAGTGCATAATGTCGCTTCCGATTGAATTTCCTGGTTTAAACTCATAACGGATGGCCGAGACTGTGTCCCAAATTCAAAAATAGACCTTTTAATATGTCCAAGCGGATCCGGACCGTTGCACGGTAGCTATTTCTCAACTGAAGGGACTGAATGTACAATTTACGCGTATTAGATGATACCGACGAGCAAACCCATATGTCTTGAAATTATTATCCATAACAAAAATTATTTACGTACCAAAATCACAGAAAGTGGCACTTAACAGGGTGAGTTTGCAGGTTTCAAGGCTGAAAAGCATAAGAGCTCTGTAGTGTTTCACTTTTCGAGTGTGGCGCATACAATATTTTTTGTGTTGCCGCCAATAACAGCCCCAAGAAAAAGTTCTGTACCAGAGATGTGAGTATATAGATTGTGTGTATTTTTTGATACTGAATTCGAATACACAGTTCAAAAACCGATTTACCAGGTAATTTTTTTGTAAAACGCTAAAATATCCCCTAAAATGAAATGGTGCAGATAAGGTAAAGCTTTATAATGAATAGCAACAGTTTGTAAATCATTTGAGAAAACATTTGAAATACTATTTTGAGTAGAAAAATAAGTAGAGTTTGCTGTATAAACTTTTTTCCCACGGGACTCGGTATTCGAGATACAGGGTGTTAAAGTTTACAAAAAAATATATATTTTTTCTGCTATATCTTCAATAATGCGCTGACGGAATTGAATTAAATTTACTACAGCGGATTCACTTAATTAGGCCTTTTATTGGATGTACTTAATATTAACCTTGTGGCTTTAACCAGTGGCGTGCTAATGGAGATGCTGCCTCATTTACCCAAGAAAAAATACGCCACTGGCGATTTTTTGTAGAAATAATGTTACATTCATGTTAAATGAATGAAAAATGTTTCTTGGTGTTTTTTAATAGTAGTTTTTACGTTTTATTGAATTTTCCTAATAAATTAATCTGTTTATTTGATGAAATCCTTCTGGTTTTAACCAGTGATGTGCTACTAAAGCGTCAGCCAACTTTTCCCAAGAAAAGAATACGCCCCAGGCGGTTTTTGATAGAAATAATTATATTTCTGAAAAACTAAATAAGTAGTAAAATAACATTAGCAAATAGGTCGAGTAAATAATTAAGTAAAGAGTCCTACAACAATTGTACAAAACGAAATCCTTCCGCACTGATACACACTTTGACATCTTCTAATCGGGCTATTTATAGAGGAACTTATAATGGCATGATTTTCCCTGAGGAGATTACAATTTTTCATCCTTTGCCACAATTCGTTTTAGTGCAGGCAGACAAAAGAATCAATTTTTGCAGACGGATTTTAAATAAATATGAATATGTGGAAATAAGTAAATTATCTCCCAAACGGCTGCTACTATTAAATAATATTTTTCAATCATTTAACGTAACAGTACCTGAATGTAACATTATTCCTATAAAAAACTGCCACTGACGTATTTTTTTCTTAGGAAAACGGAGCAGCATCTTCAATAGCACGCCACTGGTTTACGTCACGAGGTTAATATTATATTCAGTAAAAGGTCTAATTAAGTGAATACGCTGTAGTAAATTTCATTCAAATTGTTCAGTGCAATATGAAGATATGACAGAAGATATATACAGGGTGTTCCTGAAAAGGATGGACAACGCTTGACCACAGGTTCCTTGGATGAAAATAAGACTATTTAGCCTAACTTACCTATATACAAAAGTGCACGCCTACTGAGATATAGCCTTCTAAAACTTCAAATTTGATACACTTATGTAAGGCCAAGGTAAATATAGAATTTGGAGAGAATACATATACAGGATGTTCTATTTCTAGTGCGTCTGGGCCACTAGCTATCCCGTAACTTTTTTGTGTGTATGCCAATGACGACAGAATTTATATTTTTAAAAATAAGCATAATTTTTGAAGATTTTTTTGCACTTACAAAATTTCGATATCGTTTATGGATTTCGAGTAAAATTCGCATCTTTTATACATTAAATATAGGCAAAAATTCCGATTTATAAAAAATAATTTATAACTGCAGCCTCAAAGCTGGGAATAATAATGAAAAAAGGTCACATTAAAAAAAAATATCTTCATATTTTTGGTATTAGTATTATCAATCAATAAAATAAAAATCAACACTAATATTTTAAATAAACAATATCAACTAATAATGTAAGAAAGTCAATATTAACATTTTAAATAAACTGATATTTGTAATCACATTAAAATAATATTACAGAAAATGCTCAAAGTTACTTTCTTGTTCTTAAACGCAAACATTAGTTCTTCGAAAATTAGAAATTATCCATTAATTGTGCATTACCTCTCATAACATTAATTTCATGTTGTATTCTTTCCCATATTCGTTTTCTGTATTTACTGAAAAGTTATTTCAAACTGTGGTCCTCAACGCTCCCCAAATGAAATAATTACATGGGTTTAGGTCCGGGGATCGAGGTGGCCATTTCCTCTACCTATTCACCTGTTAGACCTTTAATAACCTGTAATACCTGTAACCTGTAATAACTGGTTTTTTAATACTCTATTAAAGGAACTTTTTGAAAGTCAACCTCTGCCGCTAAACGCCTTTTATTTACTTAAGGAATTTCTTTATTTGTTCCTCCAGCTGAATAATTCCGGCCGATTATCCACGATTTAATGTTACAGGTAAAAAACGTCCTGTTTACCGAAGGCGTCTCTCCGCATTAGCAAATGTTTTGGAAATCTTTCAACATATGTTCGAACTAGGCTTGCCAGGTCTCCGGGTTTGACCCGGAGTCTTCGGGTTTTGATGGTACATCTCCGGGCTCCGGGTTAATATGTCATTTCTCCGGGTTAAGACGTCCTACCCCCGAAATTTATTTTCCTGAGAGATCTGATTGTTTTTTTAGACATCAATTTTTCCATTGAGCTGCTGTAAACCTTTTTTTTTGAGATCGATTTCCTCGTAATCGATTTGACTTCAAAATTTCCTAGACTTTTTTTTTTGGCATCAATTTCTCCGGGTCTGTCATGAAATAGATCTGGCAACCCTAGTTCGAACAGTAGTACAACAATTTCCTTCACAATAACCCCAAAACTACTAACATATCAGTTTGTTCAGCGAAAGTATAAATTGCGATAAAAAACAAAGTAAGCTGAAATTAAATCACAGCTAGCTTGACACTGAACCTTTTAATTATTGTTATGAATTTGTTTCTCTGTTATATGGTACCTCGTACTAGAATGTTCTATTTATCTTAAACTGATTTTATATTATTTAATGTGTAAAAAATGCCAATTTTACTCGAAATCCATAAACGATATCAAAATTTTGTAAGAGGCAAAAAATCTTCTAAAATAGTGCTTATTTTTAAAAATATAAATTCTGTCGTCATTGGCGTACATACAAAAAAGTTACGGGATAGCCAGTGGCGCACAGGCACTAGAAAGAGAACAATTTGTATATGTATTCTCACCAAATTCAATATTTACATTGCCCTTATATAAAAAAATATGTGTACCAAATTTGAAGTTTCTAAGATAAACAGTTTTCAAATTATTTGAAAAAAACTAGGTTATCTGTTCTATATTTAGAAGGCTATATCTCAGTAGGCGTGTACTTTTGTATATAGGTAAGTTAGGCTAAATAGTCTTGTTTTCATCCAAGTAACCTGTAGTCAAGCGTTGACCATCCTTTTCAGGGACACCCTGTACATTTTTGGAAACTTGAACACCCTGTATCTCGAATACTACGCCCCCTAGGAAAAAGGTTTATAGAGCAAACTTTACGTATTTTTTAGCAACTAATCTATTCCTGCAGTTTCTATATTTAAAGTGAAATCACCCTGTATAAATGTAGGTTCATAGAAAACATACCAAAAAAAATATAACTTTTCCCTCAAAGGGTTGGAAACCACCTAGAGACCAGAGTCCCACTTACTCCTTTAAGTAATACATTTTTCTAATCAATATTTTTGCTTAAATTTTGTTATCGCGGGTTTTTGGGGTCGTTGATTACGAATCTGAAAATTTCTGAATAAAGAATGGCGGATTCAATATGGCGGATGTAAAAATCGGAAAAGCATTCAAAATTTGAAGATTATAGCTGAAGTTTGTTACTAGGTGATTTTTCAAAGTCGCCGATCACGATTAGGTATAAGGTTTTAATTCGGAAATTCTTAAAATCAAAATGGCGGACCCATTACTGTGGATTGAAAACTACCATAGAAATTGGTATTTACCACCCAAAAAAATGCGTTATTAATGTTTAAAAAATTGAGTCATTCACGAAACCAAAGTAAGAATAAAACAGAGCAGTCATCCTTGTTAAAGGAAAATGTTTTTGAGGTCGTAAACAAATTGTAAGGACTACAGGGTCGTGGTTCTAAAAAAATATTACTTTATAGATTATTTCGACATTCTATCAATCAGTAAAATATTGAATGTTGTCAAAAAGTGTATGGTGTAAGGGTTTATTATAACACATCAAATAGTTAAAAATAAATATCTATTTCAGAATAATTTAAAATCTTATTCCTTTTTAGAGAAAACAAAAACTAGAAAATTCAGTTCATGTATAAATGTTTTCATGATGATTTCATTTAACTATTTAAAAAAAACATTTAAGAAATCTAAGGAAAATAAGAAAAGATAAGTTCCTATTTGCAACAGGAGACCAATTATTCTATAATATGTCTTATAACAATTGAACAAAATCATTTGTCACAACATCGTTGTTCACACTGTAGTAGAAGTCGTACAATAAGTCAGATTTAATACTAGTCAAAATACGACCGTTATGTTTGCAACAATATTTAAACAAAATAACATTATGCAACTATACGTCCATTAGAACTGAACTATTTGGAACGCATAGGAGATAGTGACGAATTGTGGGATTAAACATTCATTTAAGATAAACTGAATATATACACAACAGTATTAATGTTTAAAATCCTTGATTATATTATCACAATATATTTGTCAATGACCTCTTCCAACAAAATCTTTGTAAGAAAGCATTTAATTCGTTGAATGAGTGAAAACTTATACAGTATGAATAATCATAGACGACCTAAATAATAATAAATAGAAATTAGATTTATATCTTCCACACAAAGAGTACATCCTAAATGAAAAAAATGGAGCACGCTATACATTATTGCATTTTTGATTGGGTCTAAAACGTAGTTTTTGTTTTATTCGAGTTAAAAAACATAGTAATAGCTTTTAAATGGAAACTATGATTTTAACAAAAACAAATGTCAAACAAAAATTATTTTTTCGATATTATTAAGTTATATTAGGATCTATTTCTTATAGATTGTAAGATACTGAAGGTACTTTTTTTTCTACGCAAAAAACCTTATTTGGAAATTACGGACCTTTGTGGGCACTAATGTATCGCCAGCCGGTTGGGTTACTAGACTTGAAATCATGTTCCTAAGTTTTTTTAAAACTTGATTCAAAAAAAGGTAAAAAAGTTGTGTATATAAGGATTTTCGCTAAACTTGAGATAACTTTACAAATAATGAATAAACTAAGGATATTTTCGTTTTTTTTAACCTCAAATTGTCCCAAAGGAACCCTCAAGAGTTCAAACCGCTGCGATTTTTCTTTCATTGTGATCCAAATGATCGAAATTCTCACATTTCCTAAAAATCGATAAACGATAAATTTTGCATCTTTTATTCATTTATTTAAATGAAAATGTTTATTTTCGCAATAATTCATTTTTTTTTTCAAAAATTGTTAAATACAAAAAAAATTAAACAAAATAATTTTTGGATTGGCGGTTTGATTGAGGGTTTCGGGATGCTTTCAGGGAAAAATATCCTTAGTGTATTAACGAGTCTATTAATTATTATTTGTAAAGTTATCTCACGTTTAGCAAAAGTCCTTAATACGCATTATTTTACCTTTTTTAATCAAGTTTCTTTTTTTTTGGCAACCTGTCCCAGATGCCTTTGGACAATTTGGAAAAAAATGTCATTTTCTTCCCCTGTTACAAAATATTTTATACTCGAAGATGAATTGGTCAATGTCAATATATCTTGGTAAAATTTAAAGAAATATAAATTTAAATGGATAAGCTGGTCGTCACATCACCGGCAGCATGTTAAAACTTGTCAAGGTTAAAAATAGAACAAAACTGCAAAGTCAGTTCTCAGAAACACAGTAGCGAAATTTAATTCATAAGAACAATTCAAAATATGTCTATATACAAAAAGACGTTCTTGAACAAAAAAATAAATAAAACCTATATTTTGGCGAAACAGCACCGTTTTCGAAACGTATATGTAAATCGTTCCGTTTGAATAAATTTTTATAATAAAGGCAAATGTTACACGCTAGACCGTGTTGACGTCAACTGAATTAAACATTAATATTTTCCTCCTCTAATATTTGTTGTTTATATTAATAGCTAATTTCCATAAAAACATCACAATCGATAAGATAGCGGTGACTGCTCACCGGGGTTGATTCTATTATTAACTTCACGATAATTGTCCATCAATGACAACATTAACATTATTTTTATAGACAAGTTTGTTCTGCCTTTATTAAAGATGCATGTATTATAACAACAGTGTGTATAAAATGTTGTTAAATGTGTCAACAATTATGATGTACAAACGAAAAATTGTAATTTTCGCACTAGTGCCAAAAGTCAATTGCTCACATCGCCATCACCGCTTTCTAAACTGTCAAACTGACAATTTTAGTACTAAATTAACAAAATTAAATTGTTAAAGCACTGTGTTTAGTTTAAGAATCTCTGTGTCAACGACCTCTAACATCAATCCAGTTTAGATGAACTAAAGAAGTAAACAATTGCAAAATTAAAATAAATATTATCGAAAAGTTATGAAATTTTAAACCAAATACAGTCTTTACTCTTTTCTCTTATTTGGCCACTTCATCAGCTGAATCGGTGCTAGACCTTTTAAACTATCCAGAACAACGTAAAATAACAACAAAATTAAGCCGTGAATGATACGCACGAATTAAAAACTACATAATACTATATTCAACCCGTTCAACTAATAGTTCCGCAGCAGCACGTACTTGATCACTGTTTACACTATTGGCATATGCATGCTGACTTTACAGCTGAAATGTCAACAGGATGGTTAGTGGGCAAAAAAACCAAAGGACCAACGTTAATTTGGCGAAACGGTAATGACCGAATACATAATCGTTTCATTTATTGCATTTATTTTAGTTTGAAAATTAAAATTCGATAATTTGTGGATGCCTTAGCTCGAGCTAACGTATGCGGTTGTTTGAAGTTACACCAGTCTATCCAGCGGCGAGGTATGAAAATTACGAAAAAAGTTTAAAAAATGTGTTTTGAAAGGTCAAAAGTAAACTCCGTAAGTATATGATCTCCATGAAAAGTTACCCCTTTATATGACTTTCATTTGCACGATTTATAAATTCAATTCAAATAGTTCTTATTTACTTTAAAATAATGCCCCTGGTTGCTAATATTTTTATATTATTAGTATTTTACCATATTAATACCATAATCAATAATTATCTTCCTGTCAGGTAATTTTATATACTAATGGGAAAAATGGGTCTGTGTATAATTTAATTCATAAAAATATTTTTTTCGGTCGCAGAAAAATAATTATTGTAGCAGCTTGTGTGTTAAGTACGCTGTTTCACTGATGAGTAGACATAGGAAACTGTTGGCGACTATCATATAAATAAACAGTATCTAGTAATCTATATTTATATTATGCTAGTAAGCGGCAATAATTAGGGTGCCGCTAGATACGTATCGAATAAATTGATCGATGCGAAGCTTCAGAGGCAGGCATGTACACGTTTTACACGTTCCCGATAGTGGGATTACTAAAATGTGAAGTAGTTGATGCCTCGCCACCATTAGTAAAAATAGTATCTATTAATTTCGACTATTTTAGATACGCGCGTACGACCTCGGTAAATGTTGAACTGTCATTTTCGTTTTTGAAATGGTATTTACCGATCGCCGGAGACGATACTATTTTCAATAATGTATTAGTTTTAATCTCGTAATTTCTGATAATAATGGGAATAATATAATTATATGAATTTTATAAGTTTTATTAAGTTAAAAATTTAAATCTATTTACTTTAGAAATTGGTTCACCTATTATGCATTACTCATCTTATAAAAATATCTCTGATACACAACAATAATTCCTAAATATCTACCAACAAATTAGTTATGATGCATTGTGATAAATTAAGATAAAAATAAATATTTTAAGGAATTATGGATTATGACGGCCTACAGGTATAGGTAAAACAAATTTTATTTTTTCAGAAAATTTAGATAAAATTTTTGTAGAATATAATGAATTTATAGATACAATTTTCTACAACATGGATTCTATAAATTGCTTACATATTTTAAACGTTTCATTGGTTATCACCACATTTTTCAACTGAAACAATAAAAATAATAAGAAAACTGTTACATTTATCCTAGTTATAAATATAGTCATTGTCATTATAAATTTCATAATAGCATGTGCTATCAAAATAAGGAAAGAAAATTCTGAACAGTTATGTTATAATATTTAAAACAATTATTTTGTATGTAAGATATTATTACACGAAATTTCAACAATGCAGTATAATACCTCAAATTTTCATAGAACAAAAATAATTTGTAATGCTTTAACAATTATTTGTAAGTGAAATTGTCTTCGGTAAATAAGTTACGCCCATAATATCAATGAAAATCCATCAGTACGTGGACAGTCAGCCAATATTTACATTTGCACTGATTGTCTGAAAAAGCTGATTTATTGTTCATATTTTCTCGACTGTTTATTTGCCAAAGGAATAAAATTGTGCACTTTTACATGTTTAATATTTGAAAATATTTCATTCTTTCTTTAATTTGACCTTCGGTTCATCCTTTACAAATGATAACGTTTAAAAATTTGTATCGAGAATTTGAGTAGGTACTAGATACACAATTTTTGTAGTCATTCCAAAAAAAGTGAAAAGTGTTGTGATGTACAACACATTTTTAATCATGGATATAATTATTCTTTGGAATTATAATATTTGGAGCCTATGCGGACGAGAACAAAGCCGAAACAACTTTCTTTTCTCAGATTCTTAAACCGGAAATGCAGTTTAACAAGTGCGTTTCGATTTTTTTTTTGCATCAATCCTCAGCATATTTTTTTTAGAGAACACAACGTTTAAAAAATAATATAAAATATAATTACTAAGTTTATACGGTTGTTCAACCTACGCAACAATATCTTTGTACTAAATTTGATATAATAATGTAATGTACTCAGAAAACATAAGTGCGAAGTCAGTGGCGGCACTAAGAATTTTAAAAATAATTTAAGTATGTTAAGCAAGCAGCTCAATTTGTATTTCAAATCAGCATTATTATCAGAGAAAAGCGAAAGAATTTCGACGGTTTCTGAGTAATGACCACTTAATGTATTTTTGTTCAAATAATCGGAACTGTTCATTATCTGCCCCATACATCGAACTAAACAGTAGAAAAATTTGGCGTATAATAAAAATACCCAGTACAGCGGCTATAAGAGTCGATTTCTTTTATACATTCGACTGTCAATATGTCTTTTCCAACAAACCAACACAAACATTTCACAAACACGTTTTATTACCGCTCCATTATAGCGTAATCAGGAAAACTTTTAATGAATTACGAATTTGATAGACATTATTAAATTTCTTTAGGTAAAAATTGAACTAACGAACGAAAGTAAACCACCCGGAGCTTCCGCTACTTCGGCGCTTTGTTTACACACCGAAACGTCAAACTCTAATAATAATCGAAGCACAACTTTTAACAAAAAGAATTGCAGCCAGAATTGCAAAACAGATAAGGAAGATTCAGATGATTTTAATTTCAATTTACAAAAATAATAAAATAACTACTTAGGTAATTATTAACCTTATCACATTGTCACTTGCAACTTTATAAACAAACTTGCTTATTGTTTACGTTCCTGTGGCAGAGTTTTATCTTCTTCATATGATTAACCCAATAAATTAAAAAAATGATAACGGAAGACGCGTAGTAGTAACATTACTGTATGATTAGTGTCGAGTGTTTATATTTTAAATGATGTTTTATATTTTTGTTTTTAAAGTGAAATGAAATTAGGTCGAGAAAAATAACGACCTTCAATAACGAAGGTGACCTGAAAGGAATATTTGCAGATGCAATACTGTTCGTCATAAATAAGGAATTATATTTTGTCATTCATAAATGCAGTTCCTTTGACATGGAGGTGATTCAAACATTGGTTTGGATTTCACCATTAGCTGTACTCGTAATTTCGATAAAACTTTTTCTTACCCCAAAAACTGTCAATATTGATAACTTTATAGAATTTTCCATTTCCCCATTTCTTTTTCTACAGTTAAAGTTTTAGTATTGAAGGAAAGTAAAGAAAACATGTATGCAATAGGTGTGTAAAGCAACAAAATATTATCGAAAAATATATGTTAAAGTAAATTAAGTAAAATAGTAAGTAATTAAGTAAAAGTAATAGTTAAGTAAATTAATTAAGTAAATTATAAACAACCTCTTTTACCTATTCTTAATTATGTCATCTAATAAATAGAGTTGTGTCTAAAAGAAAGTTTGCCAAAAATGGCAATTTTGACCATTTGATGATGTTTTTTGAAGAAGCTGCAATCAGCGATTATTTTAAACATCAAACATCGAAAGGTTACATTTTAGACCAAATGTCTGTTTATCAAAAGTAGGTTTTAAATTCTATGAAAAATTAAAAACACAATGTGTTCTGTTTGAAAAAACTAAGTTAGGTAACGTGTACCGTTACCATTGAAAATAATTTTGATATGTGAAGAAACTGATTTCGTGCACTTTTTGGTAGGTATTTTATTTGTATCCTATTTGTACAGAAAATATCAGTGTTTTATTCTGATGCTGCAATCATCCTATTAATTTTAGATTAAGTATTAAAAATTTTGAAAAAACTTATCTGTTAGATATTTACGAAATTTTTTGAACAGTCATTATTAAATGACTAAAAAAACGAACTAAATTAAATTCGTAATACACTATTACAAACAGGTTATTTAATTATTTTAATAAATACGTATTTTATTGCCTGTTAATTTAATATTATTATTTATATCAATAAATGTGTCTCAAAAAAATTTGCCGATTATTAACAGAATTTTTCCCTGGTAACAAACTACTTGCTACTATTTAAAATATATCAATGCAAATCTTAATGTTGACCTGTATAACTATTTTTCTTAGAAATATATGGGTATTTCTACTTAACATATGCGTAAAATCGAAAAGTGTAGCACATTTTAAATGTTTTTTTATGGAAACATTTAAATTGAGGACATTCCACCATGTTCTAAAATCAAATTTATACATAAAAAAATTAAAAAATAATTTTAAAATTAAAACTGGTAAGGATTTTATAAGCGAAAAAATTATATTACAGACAAAATAGAATCTAGAATAAGAAAAAAATGTAATACATGGACTTGTATGAAATTGTAAATGGATATATTAAAAAGAATGTAAACCGAGACGTAAATTTTAAAGAACTAACTTTCTAAGTAAATCCCATATAATCGCATTATTAGTGGACATCGGGAATTTTGTGACGACAATCAAATAAATAAACAGTAGTAATCTATATTATGCTAGTAAGCGGCAATACTCGTATTAGCAGAAATAGGTTAAATCTGTGGTCAAGTCGAGTGCCGCTCTATGCTTATAATACACAATACTACTTCCTGCCATAAATACACACGCTATACATTCGACCAAGCAAAGGGTCCAACTCACATACGCATAAACGACAATGAAATAACGTCCTTTAGTAAAAAAACATGGATTGTTCACCGACACACCAGGCCGACAGGGCAGGCATTACGTATCGAATAAATTGATCGATGCGAAGCTTCAGATCAGAGGCAGACATGTAACGTTATTAAACAATGACGTGGATAGAGGTATTACTAAAATGTGAAGTAGTTGATCGCAACCATTAACAAAAATAACATATATTAAAAACTTCGACTATTTTAGTCATGCATTTGTAACCTCGGTAAATGATCAAATTCGTTTTTGAAATGGATATTTACCGATCGCCGAAGACGATTAACAGCGGAACACTACGATTATACCGATATATTTTACGTTAAGTTCCATGTGTAGCGTTTAGCGTAGAAAAATAGACACTGCCCCTTTTTGTTTATACTATTATGCAAATACTTATAATTCTTATAATGTAAAGAGTGCAATTATGAGAAGGCAACGGTTGTGTACTTTTTGTTTGAATAAAATTACATAAAAGAGAATCCGGCCTACAGCCAACCCAGTGCTACATTGTAGTCGCCCTAACATTTCCGACCTCTAATAATTATTATCGTAATTTAAATAAATTCAAAATTTTTTTTCAAATGAAATGAAATCAAATAAAGTCAAACTATGATTTCTAGTATCGAAGAACATTGTTTAACTACACAAAAAAAATATTGAATTTATCTCACTTCCTAATATTTCATACCCAAAAATTTAATTTTTGATTTACTTCTCTTTTCAGCAAAAAATGTCTGAACTGTATTAAACCAGCACATCAAGAACAGGAAGCGAAAACGAATAATCCCATCCGAGTGGAACAATTTGAATTTGTTATTACGAGATCGCCATTTTAAATTGCAAATGTGATTTTTTTTTGTAACACGTTATTAAGTTAATTAGTTTTAGTAAGACTGAACTGAATTTTAATCGTGTAGTTACCCTTGTAAAATTCAAATGTGTAAATAAACAAGTTAAAGATAAAATAAAACTCCTTTAATTAAAAAAAAATGGATACTTATATAACTACAAAATCTAGATCTTTCTGATGTTAATGATTCATTCATAAAAAGACAAGTCAGCCTCTAATAAGTATATTCCAATAAGGTTTTAGTAAACAAATTTAGCAAGTATATTAATTTACGTGGCCACTTTCTAAAACTTAATAATAACTTATCAAAACTTAATAATTTACCCAAACAGAAATGGCTGTAGAAGCGGTGACTCACGCTTTTTTACACAAACATGTTTTTTTCACTATTTTTTTCAACAGTAGTCAAATATAATGACATTGAATTTCATCGATTCACTATTTTAATAACTTAAGTTTGAACCGTGCCTGAAAACCGATGCATTTTTATTTTTGGAATGTGAAGTCTGTAAATTGTATAAATTTGACTATCTCTTGGCAACCACACATAAGTATAACTTACAAAAATTCATTTAATGTCAATGTGTTACATACATCGTTACTTTAAATTGATACTTAGTACCTACTTGGAAACATGTTCAATCATCATACTAAGTAATTCAGAGTTGAAGTGACAAAAGCCTAGGGAAGATTCCGCTGAACAATATATGTAAAAAAAATTCTTCATATGAATTGGGTCCGCAAGTGCTTTGTTTCCGAGATATACGGTGTTAATTTTTTTTTAAATTGAGTTTTTTAAAAAATCGCTGTAACCGATTTGAATTAAATTTTTACGGTTTATTCCAGGGTTTATTAAAACAATTATCATACTTCAACTGGACCAATTAGTTTTGATCCAGAATTTTCAGAGACCCTGCAGTTTTTTGCGGTTTTTATATAATATTCATATAAACAAATTAAATATTTTGCTGAATGGAATCTCCCCTAGGTTTTTGTCACTTCAACTCTGAATCACCAGGTATTATAAAAACTATTTGAAACAGAGTTAAAATATTCAGTATGGTCAATTTCAAATGGACACACCTTTGTAAAAAAAGGTATTGTCCGATTTAAATCCTTTTTTTAAGATTTACCTTAAAAAACCTCTATTATGTTACATAAAATTTGAATTTATTTTCAGTCAACAAAGCCTACTTTTTTCGTCAAATTTGACAAAAAAAATCGGTTTTTCCTCAATTTATGACATAACAAATAAATTAAATGAATAAATATTTGTTTTTTTTTAATGGAGGCTTGAGAAAAAAAACAAAAAATTTAGATTGAGGCTATCTTTTTTGTGTACTTTTTTATGATTTATGTCATTATTAGTAATTTTTTTGCAATTTGTAATTATAATGAAACAGTTTATCCATTAAAATTTAAGATTATTATTACCAATTACCACCAATGAATACATTTTCGTGGAATTTTTGTGAAAATTTGGTAGTGTCTCACTTAACCTTTTTTCTACCATTATACTCAATAGCTATTCCCTCTTTTCATCACCAAAGTCGTCATATTGTCCACAATATTAGTAGTTTTTTTATAAATATCAGGCGGTGTCAGTTTTCGAGATATTGAAATAGCCTTATAAAAGAGGTATTTATCTAACCTAGTTAATTCATTTTTTTAACTAGGACTTAAGACACCCTATTACATGACATTTGAATTTATTTTCGGTTATAGGTAGATGCCTTAGTATTATATTTTTCATTGTCAAACTTGACAAAAATTGATTAGCAATTTTTTAATTTAAAATCTGACCACGCCACTGGATTCTAAACCTCCTCAGGTAGGTTAGTACTAAACGTGAATAGACAGTGAACCGTATTCGAGAAATAAATTATTTAATTTCGCTGCTACTATCCCTTTTCATTCCCTACGAAGACGTGTAAAACAGTTTGGCTATGTGGCCAAATTGCCCACAATTTTTGTAGCTTTTTGTGAAAATCTGATGGTATCACACCGTTTAACCGTTTTCGAGAAATTAATTGTTGTGATTGCTACCTCGATTCATCCCCAATGACTTGTAAAGATGATTTCACCATATACGTGACGACGACAACGTCGTATTGGTAAGTAAGAATATGAATAGTTTTTAGTAAAAATATAGTCGTGGTGTCAAATATTAACAATTATCTTTTGTAATTCATCTGTACATATCCCAAATTCATTATTGTCGATTTTCCTAAATGTTAAAAATTTTAAACAGTAGCAACGAACACGCTTCTTAGAGTTAATTAACTATGACGACCCCTCTGCTACGCCAATGGCGCTGGCACTTGGGTATATTCGGATATAGTTGCCAGATTTGGCTGCTGTTTTCACACCGTTTTTTAAAGCCATAATTATTAAGAACTCCATACTCCTAGTCATATTATTTTAGCTCATCATTGTTTCACGTACTGAAAATGCCAACGCTTAACCAGGTCATAATTTATAAAAAATAATAAAACAAATTCTTGTATTAGTCGTTCACTATAAGAGTAAGACTTCAGCACCTCTAATGGTTAAAACTGTACTAATTTCAAGTACACAAATGCACAACTTTGTATTTGTGTGCAGTGTTTTATTAAAAATGTCAGTGTTTTGATAACACTGTGTTTTAAAACTTTTAGGATGTAAATATAACAATTCTTTATCGAATAACAATATTGTATATTATTCAGACTATTCCAGTAGAGGTCGTAGGTATTGCTTTTCTCGAACAGCAAATAATAGGCAATATGTACTATAAAACATTTTTATACACATATCAATCATATTTCGTATTTATTTTGGAATAAGATTGGCCCAAAAAAGTATTCATGATATCTGCAGTTAAATTTTTCCAATTTTGAACAAGTGTGTTGGTATATTTTTTTATTTGAAAGGGAATAACACAGTGCTACTTTACACCATCTTGGTTTGGACCTATTAAGATTTTTTAATGATCAGAATGTGTAAAAAATGTTCGTGAACAAGTGTAAAATTAGTTCAGAAATATTAAACGAATTGAATTGAAATATTAAATAATTGAAATAAACGAAAATATATCAGAAATTATTTAAATTTGTATACGCATAAAATTTAAAAATGAGTAATCTTAGATTTCAAATAAAAAATTGATAATACAATTTTTCAAAAATTGGGAACTAAAAAAAAGTAACATGTTTAGGATTTGTGATTTTGAAAAAGTTATAATTTCCAAAGAGGCGTGTTGTTAGAATCCATTTAATAAATTATGTTTGAACTTCATTTGTTTTTTTTTACGTTAATAGGCTACACATATAAATTGGGACACCCTTTAGATATATATTTATTTAGAATACTGCAACATTTACATTTTCATTAATATTTGAACTAACGCTTTTGCGCTACTTATAGTAAGTAAACATTTTAC
Source organism: Anoplophora glabripennis (assembly GCF_000390285.2). Taxonomy (NCBI): domain Eukaryota; kingdom Metazoa; phylum Arthropoda; class Insecta; order Coleoptera; family Cerambycidae; genus Anoplophora; species Anoplophora glabripennis. The sequence continues at coordinate 58,500 of NW_019416548.1, read as the reverse complement.
AATTCTGATTGTCCACATTTTTGTGAGGCAATTAAAACAAATTGTAATATAATGTCCTTTTACGATATTAATTGCCACCCATACCAAGTAAACAAATGCATCTTGTGACTGTTACCATGTAGGTTTTATTCATTTTTATTTAATACCATAGAAAGTTATAGTAATTGTTTAAATTATAGACCGAGGTCAAATCTTTTATAATTCATATCCCCGTTTCTTTGATTGACTGGTTAGCGCATTTTAATAAAATGTATAACCATAACAGGAGTTCCAAAGCAAATGAGACAACACATTCGTTTATTCTAGGTTGTAGGTGTATAAATAGTCTTGGGAAACATATAAAACATTTATGCCAAATGGAGTTTCAAAAATAAGTGCTATCAAAGCTAATACCAGTTCAGATTTACGCGAAACTCGTAAATCCTAGACACGTATTTAGAAGTCTCCTCAGTGATGACAATATACAGAATTATAAAAATTACTGAGTAAATGGCTAATGCTACATCACAAATTAACAAAAAAAAAGTTCACAGACATGAACACATTGTACACAAAATATTCATTTTTCATGACACAATATAGGTAATCAAAATAAATAAGCCCAAAAAACAGTTGAAGATAGCCACGTAAATATTTTTTTCATTTACCGATAATGTGAACATTTTATATAATATAATTAATATAAAATGCTTCTTCTTTAATTCACTGCCTCGACCACCCAAAAATGGAGCATCTGAGAACATGTTTTTATTTTAAATGTTCTTTTGTGACATCGTATGGAAATCGCATTAATTATTTGTAACCAATATTTTTTCCTTTACATCAAAATTAAAACACTACAAATAAATTAGTATGTAAGTATGTTAAATTAGAGATTTTCAAATTACAAAAAAAGTAAATTATATTCTTCGTTCATTGAATTAAACATATAAAGAAAAATAAAAGGAAATAAGCTGGGTATATTAATTAAAACTAATACAAAAAGCAGCAAAGATAACTTTGTTATCACAAGAACAAAAAGGACAAGAAAACAAACACAAGGTTGTGCATGTCTAACAAAACGAAAATTAACGTCTTTACGAAAATTTGATGATTTTGGAGATTTTTATGAAGCAAGGTTTAGATATTTATTTCATTTTGCAGAAAAGGGAAAATATCAAAATAATTAGGAGATTTAGAAATGCCATAAATTCAGTCAATACATATAACAAAAGTTGTTTATGAAATGAAATCAAAATTATTTAATTCAAAACTTGTTTAAGAAATAAAATTAAGGTATTTTTAAGATAACCCAATTGGATAGTTTATAGACTACTTTTTTAAACTCAAAATTATATCCTCTTGGCCCAAATTTACAATCTGCTTAAAATTAAAGAATTGACGCAAAATATTATAATCACACACATATAAAATTATTTAATTTTCCGTTTTACAATGTGAATAATCTTGTAATAATTGAAGAAATTATTAAATTAAGTTCATAATGTGCGCGCGCAGGTTTCTACCATATACCGTTAGATACTGACTACACCACTAATAATGACGTCATTGAGCGATGATGATACATCAGATATGAGGCTTTATAATAATATACAAGGTCTATACATGCCTTTGTATTTTCATGGTCAATGAGAAAAATATTTTGTACAGTAATATAAGACAAAAATACACATAAACTTACTTTATCATTACCTCCATTGACCCTGATTGTTGTGCTTGGTACATTTGTATGAAAGGTCATGGGATGGGTAAATTTATGCAATTTGAAGAGACTATAATTTTAAGCAATATCAATTATGGTGAAGTTTAAGTCATCTATCTACGTAAAATGATATATAAGCAAATGAATTTAAATTGTGTTACTAAGAACTCACATTAATTCTTCATAAAAAACTTATCATTTGTTTATCAATATAATGGACTGGGTTACAAAACTTGTCCCAATTATTTACCATCTTGCTATAACTACTTTCACAATAATAGAACTAATTCTCTTGTAATAATTACAAAGGAATGAATAATGAATCATAAAATCATTAAAAGTGCCTTTATTTTTCTATATGGCTACCTGGAAAACTATTATAAATGAAAGATAAAAAACTGTGAACTGTGAAGAATAAAAGGCTTTTCTATATTTTGTACTTGAAATAAAATGCATATACCATATAAATTCAAAACTATGGATTGTGTATATCTCAAGAAACTATTCAAAGATGTCAAAATTTTACAAAACTTCTGTCTTCTGGAAAAAGCACAATTTTTTTATCTAGATGGATCCTGCTTTGAAATGGAAAATAACAAAAATCACTGTAAACACGAGCCATTCAGAAAAAAATTAGAAATTTCCATAATATATATCAGTGGGCAATCAACAGAAATTTATAATCAATTATGTAGGTACTTTCAGTTGTACTATTTAATAATTACTTATTTATTGTACATTGTACTGGAACAATTATTTTTGTATATTGTAACACATAGACACGAGTCTGAGCGAAAGCTTAATGAAAAATTATTTTATTTAAAAACATATTTTTACTAAATGTTTACATTTTTTATCTAAATATACTTATTTAAGTATATTTTCCCGATACAGAATCTAAGGTTATTCAGTTAATAAAACATGTGACTCGGACAATGAAGTTTGTAACAAAATAAGCTTGTAAGGTGAAATTGAAAATATTTATTTTGGTTCTATAAACGAATTTGATAACCTCTCATTAGTCTCATTTGATGTACGGACAATAATTATGAAAATTGCAGTGACACTTTAAAATGAAATGAAAATGAGTGACATTGGGCACCTGTTACCTTGTCTTTATGTTTCGAAATGTGTAACACACATCTTTTTTCAGCCTTAATAAGGTAATTGCAAAACCAATTCCCGACGTATAATTATTATAACTACGATATTGTGGCAGAACTAGTGGTCACAAAATAAAAAAAATAGCACTTACCTCCGCCCTGCATCATTTTGTAAAATTTTGATTCTATGTGTAACTGAGGATGTCTCGTTTTTATACATTCTAATTTGATTGCTACTTCCTCTCCAGTTGAAATATTTGTCCCTAAAACGAAGAAAAACACGAATGCGATTAAACTTTTAGGTATATTGCCCTGTGATCCTTTTGTTTACAAGTAGAAATGTGGTAATAAAGACGGCAAACTTACCTAAATAAATGTCTCCAAAAGAACCTGAACCTATTTTACGGCCTAGCCTATATTTATTACCCACTCGTAACTCCATTGCTCTTGAAAAAATATAATTTTACACAACAAAAGACATGTAATGTAGTCGTCTTTAGGCGGCCATGTTACATTAGCCAACTATCATAGGAAATTTGACGTAATCTAGCGGGTTTAGTTGCACTTTTTCACATACACTATAAAGTTAACGTGCGATTAAAACTAAAAACAATATTCTTTAGAATTTTGAAAATATCACAGATATGTCATTCACTAAAAACAACTACGTCGATCCCGATGATTTTCCCTTTCATAGTGCTTAAGATGACACACTACAGGCAACTGAGAAATAGATAAGATATATCTAGTTTTCATAAACGAACCTATTGCGTACATACGTTTTGATGTCTTTCTCTATTCCTAGTATTGGGGAACCATAGAATCAAGCGAATCTAGTCACACACCGCTAGTCTGTGATAATCTCGCCCGTTTTACTCTGCAGGGAAATTAAGGAACTAAGAACCTAAACAACCAATCAGAATTTAGATTTCCATGCAATTTTCTACACAGGCTTCAAATTCTTAGCAACCAAATAGATTTTTTTAATAACATGTGTTGATAGATATGCAGATATTTAATTGAAAAATGTATTTAACCGATATAATTTTGTTGAATTCACACTTAAAAATGTAATATGAATCACATTTTTAAACAGCGCAATATAGGCAATACCGCAAATACTAGAAATGAACAGGAAGCACTTTTTAAATTTTATTCCAGTGGCGTAGGTTACTATACAAAAATAATATAAATTATAAAGTTTTAAATGGACTCAAAAGATCATTCAAATATTTTACCGCTTAAAAACAAATTGTCTTTTTTTTTCTTACCTAATTTTGTTTTTATCCTCAAATGAATCTCAGTATTACTTCTTAGCTATCAAATTTTGCTTTATTCATAATTAATGATGGGTAGAAGTATATCAATATTGTTAATTATAGTTTTATAAATCACTAGTTCGTGTTAAGTGATTGTTTTAAAATAAGACATTTATACTTGTATAAAACATATACAGGATGTTCTGGAAACAGTTGAATCAGTGTTCCACTTTATAGGTGTTTTATACAAAATTTTCATTGAACATTTCTTCAACTTTCTTAAATTGCAGAATTATTTTATTACAGCTATTAATGAGACGCTAATACACTTTTTCGTGTTTTGTAATAGGCTGAAATAAATTATGCCGCTTGTTTTTTTTTCTTCAATTTTTTTTTAATACTTAAGAACATAAAAATAAAAATTTATATCTTAACACTTGGAATCTTTTTCAGGTTTTGAGGAAAAATGCATTATTTTAATAGTAAGACATTATTATTCTGCTTCTTTAATTAGAATAGATAAATCGAGGTAATTTTTTTTTTCTCGGGTTAATTATGGTTAACAATATAAGTGATCACAGGCTTTTGTGATAACAAAAACTGTAATGTTGCGAAATAAAAAATTCAATTAGAGGCAACTGAACCTCATATCTTGACATATATTTGTTTTTATCATCAACTGATATTACAATCAGGTGTTTTTATTTTTCACAGAAATCATTCCTTAAAAAAAAAAGTATGGGCTTCATTATCAAAATATGACTGTCAGCAATTGAAGAATGTTAGAATAAAGCTTTACGATTCAAATAAGGCATTAAGGTAATATTTCTTTCTCAAACATTAAGAAACACAAAAAATTTACATAATACATAAAGCTGTTCTTTAAGGAAACAACTATCCTGAGAACTAGTTTCCCGACCAGCCTTGAATTATACTGGCATTATCGAGTAAACCGCTGATATCATTCATCAGCAGAACCACCAGATCTATACCAGTCTCGAACTTACATTGGTTCTCTTTACAGGTGAAGTAACTGATGAATGGTCTAGTTATTTTTAATGTTTATTTTCAGACATGGCGTGACTATAGGTGAAGATGAGATATAACATCTCAACAGTTTAGTAGATATTGCAGGTGTAATTCCATGTTGGTTGAGAATGTAGTCCGCAAATTAGTTGTTTCCTCATCATTAAAAAATAGATAGCCCAGAGTAATACGTACTGTACTTGTTTTCATAATACCTTTGTAATAACAAGTCGCTCTCTGCCAGTTTTGTTGTGTTGAGAGCATAGGCGTAGTAATAGTGACCAATTTAAAATTAAATAGGTAACACACTCTGTATATCGTCCCTATTATCACGTAGAGGTGTATGTGCATATTATAAAATTAAAATATCCTACAATAACATTGCAATGTTGCATGGTGACTTATAGTTCAGAAAACACTAACAATAAATTTATTCTTCTGTATGTAGCAAGGATCTAAGGAATTCCTGATATTCTGGTATTTTTACAACTGGAGGTCTCTCCCTGACACAGTGAAACTAAATCCATTTTTTGGATTATACGCCTCTACGTGATAAGAGGGATGATATATCTTACCCACAGATAAAGTTGTTTAAATTTATTTTTTGCACGATCAAACTTTTTTTGTTTATCTACCATGTTTGTTTCTAGGACAGTAGGATGCACTTACTGGTTGCAAAGGCTAACAAAACGGTAAGTAATTTCCTTATCGTTATAGAATGGTAAGTACATAATTATTAAAAGACATTTTTAACATTGCATTGATTTGGAATGGGTTTTCTAGAATTCAGTTTAAAATTTAATTGATTTAAAAGAAAGATGTACTTTAAATCTATTTATTGATATTGAAATTAAATGTGCAGCTTGTATAATTATTACTTATAGAAATTGGAACCGTGGGCCGTGACAATAGTAAACATCAATAGAATTAAAAAAAAAACTGCTTATTCAAAAACGTAATTTTTGACATTACACAAAAAAGTAAATATGTATGTGTAACTTCGTTTTCATTTATTGCGATTGTGCAAAAAATAGTGTAAGCATCACGAACATTAAGGGCTATACCGTTTTCAGATAAAATTGTCTTCAAAAAGTAAATTACCCTTACCGTTCTTAATACTTATTATACTATTTTCCTTTTCTTTAAAAATAAAGACATCTTAATTTTAATACTATATCTATAGGTACCAATATTCTTTTTCGAATTGCAGCCCTTTTGGGAAAAAACGAGAATTTTATTTCTACCTCCACCTAACTGAGGCTGTAACTTTTTAAGGCAGGTTGGAATAAAGAAAATCTGGATGACACACACCCATAAAATTTATTAAAGGGGAACATCTGAGTGAACAGCGAAAAAATAGGTAAATTTTAGGAATTTTTGTTTGAAAAAAATATCTGTACAATTTTATCTAAATTTGTTTTATTCAAAATTATACATATTGAGGTATGCTGACAAATTTCTTTATAAAAATATATACAGGGTGATTCAGAACTTATCCAAAAAAAAAAAAAATTCTGGATGTACAGGGCTCTTACAAATACAATTTTGTAAAGAAAAAATCAAAAAGTGCAGTTCGAAAATGATTTAAAAATACACTTCTGCACGGCACTGGAAACTGGTCCACTGTAAAACCTGACCTGGCACAATGCAACCGTCAAAGCGGGAGTGATAAAAACGAACAAAAACTTGAAAGAATTTCGCAAGGAAAAGAATAAATAGAATTTTATAGCACCTATTTTATATCAGCAAATTCAACTGATTTTGCCGCTATTGTTATTATTAATTAATAAAATTCATTTGTGGTTTTAAATAATAAAATAATTTGACATACCTGATATTACAATAACTGTTCAAAATATTGTCCACCGACGTGTAAACACATTTGGGTCCGCTTTCTCAGTTTCTACGAACCAACACTAATTATGTCTTGTTTCACCATAACACAAATACTTCACTACAATGCTCACTTGCTTCACCATAAACTAAAACAATATCCGTCAACTCCGAGTTGCTATACACGCAAGCTATTTTTGACACTAACTACTAAAAAAACTATTATAAACATCGGATTTCAGTATTCGTAGTCGCTGAGGCCACGTGGCTCTCCGGGCGTATTACGAATGACACTAGAGACTACAGTTGTCCAGCTATGTAATGGTTGAAAGCACTACAACTAAAATAATTTTTTTCTCGGAAACTATAAGGATTTTACAATATTTTTTTTTACAATATTGACTCCATTTCTCATGCCGCATCTAATTTTTTTGGATAAGTTGTGAATCACCCTGTAGACTGGGAGCGTTGCTGTCATGGCCAGCATAAAAAATGTCTCTTACTTACTCCTACGGTTCCTAAGATTATATGCAGTCGGTTGATTTGAAAAACAATTTCAGAAAGATTCTCAAATTGTAGTGTATTCACAAAATGGCGGCCAATTGATCTTTACATTAATTTTTCAACTTTAATTTCTGACCATTTTTGATTGATAAAAAAAATCCTAGGCTCCAAAGTAGAAGACAAAATATAAAACACACGACAGAAATGAGATAACCCCTAATCCAAAGGCTGTGCGGAGGGGGGCTACACTTGAAAAAACGCGGACAAACACCCATTATCCATCGACATTGCCAGTGCCAAGGCCAGGGATTGAACCTGGACCAGAATAGGAAGTCTGGCCAAGAAATGCATGTTCAACCGACTACGCTACCGTGGTGATTAAATGTTGTAGTGATGTTTGAAAATATTGTCAAATTTCGGAAGCAATCGGTCAAGCCATTTCCAAATATTTTGAGAACCGTCTGAATAGTATGTCTCGAGATAATCACGTTTGAAGTGTGGCAATGAATTGACGTGCTAGGGAACTTGGTCGTTCGTCAGCTTCTTGGTAAATTGCCAACAACTTTTACAGTTCTTGGAATATCAAAATAACATTTACACACGATATTCCTCATATATCAGACTTAGGAGACTTTTTTTTTACCGTTAATCCGCGACTCCTGGACCATAGAGTAGGCTCTCCGCAGCACTTGCAGCGATCCATCACTGCTTTCGCTGAATCCTCCCTTCACGAGTCTCACTACGAGTTTTGACTTTAGCAGTACGTACACATTCCGCATCTTCAATGCAGATCAGCGTTTCTTCGTATCTTGATGCCTAATGCATTTCGGTAAATTGCACATAACTTTCTCAATTATTGCAATTTACACAATATTTTCAAGTTACAAACTTCGAGATGAACAAAAAAAAAATAGAAAAAAACACTTTTTTCTTCTCGGATGATCCCCATTACCAAGTTCTACTTTTTCTTAATCTTTTCTGGGACATTCTGTCCCAGAAAAGGATGAAAGGAAGAGAACAAAATTTTTTTCTTTAATTTCTTTTTTATAATTAGCGACAGACAATCGATTATTTTTTTTTTTGATAAATATAACACCGTTTGTGCGCATAGGTATATGATATTTTACCAATCGCCAACAAAATAGTCAGTCGCCAACTGTCTGTCTGTGTGGAATTAATGGAATGAGGTGTAAAAGCAAAATATTAAGAAAAATTCATGGAATCGAGTTTACATTTACTAAAGTATGTACATTTGCCAATGTCTCAAAATATTATATTATTCAGTCACCTAAAAAACAATAAAAAAAGAATCGGCCTTCTTAAGTGTGCACCCACTTAAGTGGAACTACTAATTAAAATGACAGCTTCTACAAGTTTTTTTTCTACAAGGTGAGTCATTAATAATGGTACACAGCTTAATCGCAAATTGTTAACGTAAAATCAATTGTTGTTCCTTTCCGTTCTACAGGAGGTTAAAGTTGAAAAAACATTTTCTATTTTTATCTATATTCTAAGTACGTATGGACAGATTTTTTTGGAAATTTGTAGTTTTTCGTTTTTTGGGGAGGCAAATACAAATATGCAAACAGTGTTGGGGTCACGTCTAGATGACACTAGTTATACTGTCCTCTAGTGATGAGCTTAACGGCGATTTTCAAGTCACTACGACTTTTAACGGTGACCTAAGTCGCTGCTTAATATTGGCAGTACTTCGGCAGTTGGAGCCGAGATCGTTTGCATTTGTTCTGATGTGGCGGGGCAGCGTAAAAATACTAGTCAGTCAGTGTCACTGGTCACTGTTTCAGTAACTGAGTCTCATTTCGCTACCACCACTAGAAATGTTATTAATTATTTCGAGTATTTGGAGTGAGTCAGAGGTCATAACAATAAAGAAAAATAATGACAAACCAACATATTATAGTTAAATCAAAGGCAGCCGCCGTGGAATTTTATACTTAGGGTATTTTAGATAGAAGCTTTTTAATTTGATAAATGTTTTTTCAGAAATATAAAATACATATAATGTGGGCATTGTGTGCGTTATTTTGCGAAAATGATATATTCATTAATTGTAAGTGTTAAATAAATTAATAAATCAATTTTATAGGTCAAACGTCAGCTAGGTACGGCATTTTATAATAAAATAATATTTATTATACTTAAATTAACTCGAACCAAAAACTCAAACTACTTAAAATAACGCAAAACGGCAAGAGCACGACGCATAGCACGCGATTACGACCAGCGACCAGCGTAAAAATAAATATTAAAATTAAATATTTTATCACCATCATACACCATATCACCAGCACGGCAGGCGACTGGCAAGTACACAGTGCGAGTCGAGTCGGGCATCGTCGGTGACGGCAACACGGCTGACGACCAGCGACCAGTCGCTGTTTTGCCAGCAGTATGAAAATATCGCCCATCACTAGCGACCAGATATTCCGCCACGACCAAATAGCCACAATACAGGCAGCGACCTAGTAAGTCGCAGCGACTTGTCACCGGTAGTAAAATATCGTCCATCACTACTGTCCTCAATGTAAAAATCCGTCAAATTTTTTGTATTTTACAATTTTGAATTTTTTAACTACAAATTATTGAACTACGTTCAATTCTAAATAAAAAAAGGTATACTAGTTACAAATCGATAAACTAAACGATTTTCGAGATATATACGTTTTAAGTTTTTGAGATTTGGAATTAAATTAGAAAATTAGCAGGTCTTAAAATACCAAGTCTGAATTAAAAATTAAGGCAAACATTATAGCAATCTAAAATTTTATTATGCATCTTAACAAATTATTAACCACCCGCGACCTCAATGCACTTTCTCAGCCTTTTATTTAAATTTTGTCTGACGTTTAATAAAGTTCTGTGTTTTTTGATAATATGAACTGATTCTTGAATATTTGTCCAGTTGTTTATGGCCATTAATAATGTTTTTATAAACTAACTATCTCCAAAAGTAAAAATCCAGCAGAATTAAAACAGCGCTACGTGCAGGCCAAGGCACTTCGCTACCTCGACCAATCCAACGGTAGGGAAATTTCTATTGACATTCTCTTCTCTAAAAAATAACGACAAGGAAAAAACTACTTTCTAATCAAATTGAGTAGAATTGGCAGAAACAATATGGTATTGTAGTGACAGCTGTCAATTTATTATGTCAATGCCTACTACTTTGGAAAAAATAATTTTCTAATTTAATTCCCGTCGAATCTCGGAAACTTAAAACGTCTGTATCTCGAAAACAGTCGAGTTTATCGATTTGTAACAAGTATACCTTTTTTATTTAGAATTGAATCAATTCAATAATTTCTAGTTAAAAAAATTCAAAATTGTAAAATATAAAAAGTTAGACATATTGTTACATTGACAGGACAGTACAACTAGTGCCCCCTAGACGTGACCCCAACCACCTCAAAAAACGTAAAACTACAAATTTTGAAAACAATCGGTCCATACATACATAAAATAAAGTAAAAAATCAAAAATATTTTTTCAAATTTAACACCCTGTAGAACGAAAAGGAGCAACAATTGATTAAAGCATATTTGGCTCAATCGCTACATTTTGAGGTTAACAATCTGCCATTGAGTTGTGTACCATTATTAATGACTCACCTTGTATATTTAAGGAGCGCGACTTCATTCCAAAGGATAATCGGGACAAGTGTAGGGAAAAATAAACAGTACAATTGATTTTTATTCACTTTAGTGATGTTCTGTCATGTGAAATCATAAATATAAACTTTAATAAAATGTGAATAAAATACGAATATAAAATATCTAACGAAATGTTAAGGCCATATTACAAGTTCTTATTGTTTGTTATTAAAAACTTAGAACTCCACTCACACATTCGCTCACAAACCTCCACCACGTTTTGTATAAAAAAGCTGCTATTAAAATTACCTTTGACCACAGTTAAGACATAGGTGTGTTATATTTATAAATTTTCAACAAACTATAAACACTCAACTTCAAATGCGCAACTCTTAGATAACGGTATATTTTAGACTAACTGTGGAAAAGTTTATATTTAATAAAATCTACTACACTAGGGTCCCAAAGGTCTCAAGAATTTTTTTTTTTAATAAGTTAAAATAAACTGTATAAACAGCGAAGCTTTAGCTTGGATGAGGATATAAAAAGCTATACCAAATATTTCTTCAGAAAGTCTTCCGCATATTAAAGTTCTCAGATTTAAAATAATAATAATAATAATACAATAAATTTGATCTGGATATTGCCGAGAACTCTAATACCATAAGTTTTTAATAATAAAAACATTAACAATATGATGATATATAAAAAATTTATTAATAATAAACTATTAATTAAAACCTGAACAGCATTTCGTTTTAACACTTCCGCAGCAGGAAATTTTGAAATGAAAATGGTCCCGATTTTCCTTATACCTTAATAAGTACGCTAACAATACTTTCACAAATGAACAAAACGAAAATAATTAAAAACTTTAAAACACATCTAAAAGGATTTGTCCTATAAGCTAAACAATTATATGAAAATAAAACTTAACATGTTAATGCGAAATACTGATCATGTTGATATGGCAAATTATTGACAGTTTTTCATGCCCCCCCAGTCAAAATGGGTCTAGGAATCCTCTTCAGCCAATGCTAAGGGTGCTCGAAGCAATATATCACTCACTTGTATCTCCTTAATCTAGAAAAAGGCAATTTAATTTGTAAAAGGATCGTTGACTGAATTAAAAAAAAATTACTGAAACACTGAATTTAGTAGATAATATACTAAAAATTCACCACTCAAACGATAGAAATATGTCTTCAAGAATGTAAAAATTTCAAAATAATCATTAGTTTTGTTATCATTTTTAATGTTTTATCAACATTATTTTATATTTTGCAATATATTATTTCATAATCCTTCATACTGTTAAGGAAGTAGTATTTAAAACACAATTATTTGGTACACTTAATACAGAAAATAAAAAAACTAGAAACTTCAGCTTCCAACATCAAAAATCCAAACGACTTTAATTTTGTGATTTCATTTACATTCAGTATTTCAGTCAGTTAAATTTTGTCTGCATGTGTCTAAAATATATAATTTTTATAGACGAATAATTATTTTTGGACTTGTTGCCATGTCATCGGTTTAGACCAGACGTATTTTCCTAAGGACGTACAGGGCAATTGTCTGGGGCCGCCAAAGGGCCGTTTCTTTGGGTTTTTTGCTGACAATTTAGATATGTCCCTAGTTTAGACTACTTGACATTTCAAACGGACAGTTTCAGAGATTCTGACAGAGAGAGCAATATGACGTTCAAAATACCAATTAATCTAAACCATTAATATGGCAGCTAGATTGGAAATAGTTAGCTAGCTTTTCTATATAAAAATGTTGCAAGAAATATATTGAAGTTTATATTTTAGACACATCTGTATCCATGTGTGTTAGGATAGTTATTTTTTCTTACTTTATTTAGGAAAAAATATACAATAAAAAAATATTCTGACATTTGCATAATATACAGAGCTAAACATAACATTTGAATTTGGGGTATCAAAATAAGAAAAAAGTTCTATGAAGAAAATGTTCAGAAATGGTTAGTTTTTGAAATATGCGTGTTAAGGTGAGACCGCACTAGGCGGAATTGCACTGCAGCGGAGTGACGTGACACAACAAAATATTTTAAGGGGTGTCGCATTTGAACTGCTGCGGCGCGACATTATGCATCAGTTTTGTTCAACCAGGTGACTTTTGAGCAAGATGGTTGACATTGACGAGGACGTTATAATAGTATCTTTGCTGTGTGAGGAAGAAGAAAGGTTGCAGGAAGCAAGAAAAAAGCGAAAAATGTGGCTGCATGATATTTCTACTTCACGGTATGTTGAAGGAGAATATCATACACTTTTGCCAAGGCTTAAAAGGGCTCCGAAAAGATTTCATACTTACTTTAGAATGTCTCAACATGAATGATGAACAGTGTCGCGCCGCTTACCATATCGCACTAATGGCAGTGGAACTACGAGGCACGTCACGGCGCGACAGAGTTGGTGAAAAAGTCAACTTTGTAGTTCAGTGCCGTGTTGCGCAGCGTAGTGCGGGATATGTCATACAAATTCAATTAAATAATATTCACGTCACGTTGCTCCGCTACAGTGCAGTTCCGCCTAGTGCGGTCTTACCTTTACTATGATAAATTTTTGAAATGAGTACTTTTTCAGTGATTAGTAGTGGTAACGCAAATTTAATAAAATAACTATAAATTGGTCCATTATTTAAATAAAACTGTATTTGCCATAAAAATACCACTAAAAGAATGACTGAATTTCTAAAATACCCCTTGGTGCCAAATCAATGGGGCTCTCATCATGGCACCTCCATCACTGACGATAGGAGTTCATTTTAATTTTTTACCTTTAATTTGGTAAATAACTCAGGCAGACAAAATTTCAAAAAGGAAAAACGCAGAAAGCAGACAGTACGTCCCAGAAAGTTTTTGATGCGCTGAATCCGAATCTGGCCTCAGAATTAACCCATCACCCTAGGTTTCCGAGAAATTGTAATCAAAATGTGTAAAAAAACAATTTTTTACTATATTCAAGGTTATATGACATTGCGAATAAATTTTTTTTCTAAAAATCGATTACACCACTGAAAAGTAGAATTTCTACCCTTCAAATCAGAAGATTTGAAAAACTATTCATTTTATAAATATTCATATCGTTAATCGAAAATTACTACTATTTGGACCTTTAGGTTAACCTGCCGTTGGAATGATAATATGGGGTTACGGGGTGCTTCGGGTATAAATTTTGAGTTTGATTTGTCGTTGGTTTTGAAGATGCTGGTTACGACGAACTTAGGTCAACCTTCTGAAACTTCAGCGCCTGCCGGTTATAGTGTACAATAGTTTATAACCTTAGTATAGCCGAAATTCATGCACTTTGACCTTTTAATAATAATAATAATAATAATAATAATATCTCTACTCCTCATTCTAATTACGAGAATTAGCCCAGAAGTCGAAGACTTGTGCGGGAGAGGAGGCGGCATATTATTATTACGCAGGCCGCATTTGCGCCCAGGAACGACTTATGTTGGTAAGCCCTAACCACCATTCAGTGCAGGAATGAGGGAAACCTGGAAAACCTCATTAATTAGGGGGGTGGTCAAATGCCAACCGGTGTCAATCTCTCACATTGACCCAAGCCAACATTCTTCCACCCTACCATACCTGCACAGAGGGCGCCAATCCTCCGTACAAGTATAGATAATCTACGGTCACCGGCCGCGGGATTCGAAACCCGGGCAGTTAGACACATCGATTTAAGTACTGACGCCTTAAACCGTGCGGCTATCGACCGATATTTTAGGTTAGGAAATCTCAAAACCATAAGGTCATTGGAAAATATTGAGGTTAGATTCGAATTCAACGACCCAAAAAACATGAAAATACAATGTCTGCTTCCTAAAAATTTAATTTGGCCATGGTGTAAGTAAGAAGTAGCTGAAGTAGTAATTTTCAATTAACGATATCTTGGCGCAAATTGAATATTTTTTCAAATCGAAAGAAAGATTTTGAAGGGTAAAGATTCTACTTTTCATTGGTGTAATTGATTTTAAAAAAAAAAATTTATTCGCAATGTCAGATAACTGAAAAAAACGTGTTTTTTACACATTTAGGTTAGAATATCTCGGAAACCTATGATGATGGGTCAATTCAGAGGCCAGATTCGGATTCGGCACATCATAATCTTCGGGGACATATTGTCTGCTTTCTGCGTTTTTTTTCCTTGTTGGCCTGTATAATTGACACAAATTTCCTTAATCTACGTCACATTTCCAGGCATATTTTAGAAAATAATTTTTTTCTGTAATTTCAGCTCTATATCTCAAAACCAAAACATTTCTGAACATTTTCTTCCTAGAATTTTTTTATCAACGTTTTAGGGAAAATGTATATCTAATACTTGCAAATTGGAAAACTATGCAGACACAGTCACAGCCTTTTTAAAATATTTTGACATCCAGAATATTTTTTTAACAACAAATTACCCTTTTATCCCATTCTAATATATACAATAGAATAGAAAATAAGACCTTCCAATTTTTATGTATCTCAAAGCAACTAATATAGAGAACGTATTAGGCGAGATAGAAACCAAGTAAAGTAATCCTCTATTTTCTATTTTACTACTTATTTATTTCATCGGTACATTTTCTTTTAATAACTTTTTGTATATCTAAAACTGAAGTTTTTCCATTTAATATTGTGACAAAAAATGTATAAATTTTTACTTTTATTTTATTTTTAGAAAATGTTGATTTTTTTTTTAGTGTAAATGCAGTCATATATTTAAATTTTGTTATAAAACAGACATATGCTAAATCTATACAGAATAAAAAAGTTCTATTGAGTTTTAGCAAGATAGAAAATATGGATCACAACTGGTTCCCAAATCACCTAAGCTAAAACCTTCTACACTACCACCTATATAGAAAATTTGTAGTGGTTAGATATTTAATAATTCGACAAATAGTACACAATATCAATAATGTTAATTTATAGTGTTACAACATAAAGCATTAGTTATAAAGACATCATAGAACAAATATCTCTAACCTCTAATTTTGTTCCAGATCCGTCCGTCAGATTCTCTATAACTACAAAGCGATAACAAAAAAAAACACATTTAAAGCAGGTACACTTATAATACAACATTCAGAGCAATATTTTTCTTGACCAAAACAAATACAAGCATACCCACCTAATCGGTCTAACTGGTGAACGTTCACATACAGGATGTAACTAAAATGCTTGACCAAACTTGAATGATGTATACATTACAAATTAACGAAAAGCCTATATAAAACATGTGTCTGAAACTGATTTATTTTCGAGTTACAGGGGGGCGTTAAAACTAAAAATAAAACTTGTTTCTTTGATATTATAAAAAAATGTTATCGTCCATAACATTTGGCAAATACTAAGTAATTTTCGTGTCCAACTGTTTTCCTTCTGAGACATTTGAAAAAGGCTTACTGTTATGATAGATAAGGGTTTTACAAAAATGTACTCTTGCTACATGTTACACCGTTATCGAGAAAAACAGCAAAATGTCATACCCTGTTTGGTTAATTATTACTAAAGGTATAATGATATCAGAATATAAGAAGTCAATCTTTTTCATTCTGTTTAATTATTTAAATACCCTGTATTAAATAATGAAACATTTTAGGACATATTTTTTAAGGATTTTTTTTTGTTAATTTTTTATGTAGAATCAATTATTCAAGTTTAGCCAAGCATTTTACAATTTTACAACCTTTTAAATAATGTTTTGAAGATACCATGTTTATTTAAACAATTATTTTATTCATTTAGCAGAAAAATAGAAAAGAATACATTTTTTTAACGAATGCATTAAGCGAAGTATACAGGGTGTTCAAAAAGTAGGAACCACCCTCTATCTCAGGAAATACTGCTCAAACAAAAAAATGATTAGGAGAAAAGTTGCAGGGTTTTGAGTGAGCAGTCCAACGGTGACCTTGACCATGACCTTCAAGGGCATTTAGAGGTCAACCTGAAAATTTTTAACGGAGCCGTATATTTTTGACCCCGGAAATGGTCACAGTATTTCCAACAGCCTGTCTACGAAGGTTCTCATCAGTGGAAAAATTACCGAGATGTTAGGGTTAAAAGTGAGTAATCAAACGGTGACCTTGAATGTAACTTGCAGGTCGTTTACAGGTCAATTTGAAAACTTTTTTAATCAAATTTTTAGTCCAATATATGAGATCCGTTCCGGGGTCAAAAATATACGTTTCCATTTCAAATTTTCAGGTTGATCTCTAAATGACCTTGAAGGTCATGGTCACATTCAAATGTAAAATTTTTCGCTCTTACCATTTCCGGGATCAAAAGTATACGGTTCTATTTAAAATTTTCAACTTGACCTCTAAATGACCTTCAAGGTCAAGGTCACCGTTCGATTGCTCACTCAAAACCCTGCAACTTTTGTCTTAATTATTTTTTTGTTTGAGCAGTATTTTCTGAGATAGAGGGGGGATTCCAAACTTTTTGAACACGCTGTATATGAGACACCATAGTGTCGACATTTGTGTCTAAATTGTTTACTTGTGCAGGTAAATTTTTGCTCCAGAAGAGATGTCTACAGCAAACTAGAGCAGTTCCATATACTTGAGGCGCTAGACTTCGTTTTGTTTACATGTACATGTGACATTTGAAAAGTGAAGTAGTGTTCCGATAATTGATTAATTTCACTATTCAGTCCCTGTATTATCCTTATATCGCTCAGGGACACATTTAATACAAGTCTAATGTGAAACGTCAATTAATAGCAGCTGTACTTGTTACAAAAAAGATTAATAACAGAAAATATAGATCTACCAACAAAAAATGAAGCAAGGTTGTTCAGTATTTTCAGTTCAGTTTTAAGAGGTAAAATGTTATGATCCGCAATACTACAAAATATTTTTTTTTTCCATATGGCTGCTGCTGATTTCAAAGTTCTTCTAGAAAAGGTTACACCATACATAGAGAAGCAAGATATTGTAATACATTATTATTAATTTATGTTGATGCAAATTATGCAGTTTGCGATTTATTTTTGCAGATGAAACAAGAAAATGGCTAGCCGAGTCCCTAGATTGCGTTGCATAATTGGATTTATTAATAACTATGTAATAAACAACTAGTAAATACGAGGGGGGACCCAAAAATAACTGGAATCGTAATGCTGCGCTTCGTGTACCAGGTTGCGACAACAGAGGGCAGTTGTAGGATCTCTCCCGAGTCATTCCGCCAAGCGGCGTCACCCGACAGCAACTAGTGTGGTTTCTCTGGCAGTTCTGTGTGTATGTGTGCAGTGCAGACGTAACACGAAAAAATGGCTGATTCTTACGAACAATGTGCAGCTGTAAAGTTGTGTTTTACTCGGCAAAAACGCAGCGGAAACTGTTGTGATAATGCAAACAGCTTATAAAGAACATGCTCTTTGTAAAACTCAAGTGTACGAATGGTTTTTGTGGTTTAGAAAGGGAGAAATGGCCATTGAAGATCAGACCCCGTTCCAGCCTTTCAACTGCTCGAAGTGAGGACAACATCCGGAAAATCCGTAATCTGATCAATGAAGATCGACGCAGGACAATCGATCAACTCGACGACTTATCCGGGTTGTCCTGGAGCTCAATTCAGCGAATTTTGAATGTTGATTTGGGGACGTGAAGATTGGCAGCAAAGTTCGTGCCGAGACTTCTCACCGGAGATCCAAGGGATTGTCGCGTTCAAGCCGTCATGACATGAAGCACGCATTCAAAGAAAGTCCAAATTTTTTCGACAAAATCATCACAGGTGACGAATCATGGTGCTATGGGTACGATCCAGAAAGTAAACAACAGTCAAAACTTCCGACTTTGTGGAATTCCGGCAAGTGGTTCCTGCATCACGACAACGTTCCCGCGCACTCGGCCCTCAGTGTTCGCCAGTTTTTGACCTCAACGAAGACAACTACCTTGACTCACGCGCTCAATTTGCCAGATTTGGCACCCTCGGACTTCTTCCTCTTCCTGAGTATGAAAAGGGACTTGAAAGGGAAGCTTTTTGCCGATGTCAAACACGTAAAAGTCAATGTCACGAAGGTGCTTGCAAGATGCTTCCAACACTGGAATGAACGTTTGGACAAGTGCATTAATGCTAATGGAGAGTACTTTGAAGTAGATTAAGGGTGTATTTGAAAAACAATAAAGTAAATGCTTTTTACAAAGAAATTCCGGTTATTTTTGGATACCCCCCTCGTATGTTGTAACTTCCAATACACTTGAATGTGTTATGACATGGGTGTCAAATACTTATGTGGAAATAGAAGTCTCCGATTGAGCAGTATCCAGACAGTATGGCTAGATTAAGTATCAGTGACATTGCTCTCGCTGATTTAGTGTAGATGTGTCTACACATACGTCAATGTGCCGGCTAGAGCTGCTTCAGCTCTCGCAAGAGTACACAAGTAGACATCTGCTCTTATGTAGGATCTAGACACAGCAGTGTCTCCGTGTATTTGTAGCACTAATGACTACAACTTGCACCTACTAACATGCACATGCATATTCGGGGTGATCAGATTTCATCTGGAACTATCAAATTTGAGAGCATCATAAAATTTCAATGTTTATTTATATGTACAGGGTGTCTTAATGCAGTGATGTTGCCACTACACGGCCTGCTATGACTTTATTTGTGTCCTTTTTATTGTATAATCTTTTAACTGCTTCTGTTTATTTAACAGCTTTGTTAAAATTGATTTAGGTTTTGCTAATACACGTTTTTCTTTACAGTAAAGTGAATACAGTGCAACCTCTTTAATCCGAACACCACATTGCCAGGCATTGTTCGTGTTATCGAATCGTTCGGATTATCGAACATACTATAAAGATTTGTACATATGTATATTATGTAACATTTTATTATAACAATATGAATACAAATCATATAAGACACAAAACTTATATAAGGTAAAACATAAACATGTAGTTACATATACATACATGTGAAGACCACAGGAGAAAAAGGGGGAATGTCCCAAATATCAAAAAATGAACCGACATCGCCAGCGGGTAGGCAAACCTCAATACTTTATTATAAAAATGTGTCCACTGTAAAAAGATAGCACAGTCTGCTAATATTCGTATTTGAAAAGCACGCATCAGGGAAAAAAAGGGGAATATCCAATGAAAAATGATAAAAACGGGGAAGGTCCATATACGTCCGTTAAGGGAATGCTAATAAGGGAAGCGACGAAGTTATTTCAATGTTACACCATTTTATTGAAAATTACCTTGACCAAAATATAAAGCATGTGGAGATATTTTGTGATTCGTGCGGAGGGCAAAATAAAAACTATAATTTGATCAAATATATATATTGTTCATATCAGGAAAAAACTGGAGTCTGTTAAAATCACTTTCCCAATTAGAGGACATTCTTACTTAGAGTGTGACAGAAATATCGCAATTATAAACCAAAACACGCTGCTGAGCTTCCAAACGAGTGGATGAAGGAAATTGAAAGATCTAGAAATAAGCCAACACCCTTTCATATCGAAGATCTCGAAACATCTCACGAAATATTACGGGATTGGGATACATTTTTCAAACAATTACCTTATAACAATAAATGCACATTTCCAACACGCCCAATTAGAGAAATAGAAGCAAGTATTGTTAACCCGCGACTAATATGACATATATCTTCCTTTAATGGACCGTGGGAGAAAAATCCCATACTGCCTCCAATTCAGAAGCGGCGCAAGCCTGAGCCTGTTCTGCAACGTAATGAATTTCTATTTCCTGATAGAAAATATGAAGGTATGTCTGTTATTATAAGTATTTTATGTTATGCCTAGATCTTCATGTTTTTATATTATTTTAGGCCTCATTCCAATATCAGATAAAAAGTTCAGCAATTTGCAAGATCTGAAAAAGTTCTGTTCTATAGAAGCCCAATATTACCATGACAATATACCTGACACAGATGAAGAAAAGAAAAGTGGAAATGTGCAAGAAAAAACTACAAATAGTTCAAGTGAAAAAGGCAAAAAGAAGAAGTGTGGAAAGAAGAAAATGTAAAACTGGACAATCCTCCTTACTTACCAGAATATGCGTATATTTTTGTGACAATACCCATTCTTCCCCTGAATAATGGGTAATGGCTTTCATTTTTTTACTTTTTTGTATAGATACATATTGTTTTTAGCTACACTGTTATTAAAGACTTGTTAAATATACTTTCACTAATAAAACTAGTAAGTTTTTATTTAAATTTATCAACATGATAAAAATAAGTAAGTGTTCAAACTTTAAAATTCGATTTTCTCAAAACTAACATTTTGTGACATACCCCCTTTTCCCCTGTGGTCTTCATGTATTATTTTACGCTTTTCACATTTTTTATTTTTCTTCCAAAAAAACTCCAAAATTGTTATACAAAACACGACACGCAACAGGTTCTTCGCTATCGGCAAACAAATTGACATTGGGCGGACAGGCGCGAACGACTGCCAACTACGCGCGTACGCGCAAAGCGATCTAGTCTTTTCTTGTCATCGTTCAGATTTGACCATTCGGATTAGCGTGTGATCGGATTAACATGTGTTCAGATTAAAGGGGTTGCACTGTATAACGTATTTACACCACGTGTTGAAGTAGCTTATGTAAAATTAGCATTTTTTTAGTGCTAATATCTTTTGAGTTTTTTGCTAATTGGGTAGCAATTCACATTCCTTAAGGAATGCTATTTCTTGGGTATAGTGTAGAATATTTTTTCTGCCTATTTTTTGTTTCAGCTTTGGTGTGAAACCGAGAAAAAAACTTTTTACTGATTTGGTGAGGTGTGAAATCAACCCTTAACTCACTGTAGTTAGTGATTCGTTATTTGTTTTTTTTATTTTTTATTTTATTTTTTTATTTATTTTATTGTTTTATTTATATTTTTTTTATTATCAATTCCCTGATTATTTACTTGTGTACTATGAGTAGTTGTATACAAGTATATGGAGAATCAGCTAAGCTCAGTTAAAGTATATGCACACATTGAAAATTCACCCTGTATAGAAAATTAATCATCGAAATCATACAATGCACTCCAGTTTGATACAACTATACCGCATCAAATCTGTACACCCTGTATAACAAAACTGATAAACAGATTGTAGTTTCAATATTATTTTAAACAAGCAAAAATTAAAAATTTTTTAATTTACTCCATCAAAATCTAAAATTTGATGCTATTTTGTGCTTAAACAGATAATTTAATTCATTGCAATTTTATTGTCAATGAAATAAATTTAATGTGAAATATGCGTATCAAATATATAGGGTGTAATAGAAATATTAATTATGAATTTCTGCCATTTTTTTAGTTTGTAGAAAATTAAGAAATAAAATGAAATAAATAAAAATAATCATGGTCATTTAAAAATAAGAAAATTAAGAAAAAATTAAAATTTTAATACAGTAAAACTTAAAAATCGCTTGATAAAAACTATTTTGAAAATGAATTTGAATATTTGTAAAGATGTCGTACTTTGTATTTAATTTGTAATAGTCAAAAAAAAAGAAAAAACAAAAGCATAGCAAAACTTTGCAGAGCAATAAAACTATATGAAAGCCAAACACTTACTTGTATCTTGGGCTGCTTGGGCGGTAGTCGTGGTGGTAGTGTTGGATGAGGTCACCCCATCTTCATTCGTATTGATGATTGTTGTGACTGTTTTTGTAACACATAAGCCCGATATTCTCCGATTTAATTCCTCACCTGAACCCAAGTGGTCCTTCACGCTGTCTATCGTTATATCGCCTACGCTACTGGAAACAGTCATATTGTGCTGGTTTTCCTCCCCGTTCGACCTCACGTCTTCCGACTACGCAAAAAACCAAACATTACGATGAGAAACATACAACAAACTTAATTTATCACCTTATCTTCAACGCTGCCCTCTTTACTTTCAGCGTTGCCGTTAACTAAAGGGGCATCGGTGGAAATGTCTTGTCCCTCACGTTCGTTGTCCGACGCAGTTTCAGAAACCGTGTCCTCTCTAGCGCCGACGGGGAGAGGCAGGTAACATCTAGCCATGGTGATTCTCGTGGCCGACAAAGATATCCTTTGCAGTTCGGAAGAGGAATGTAGGTATAAAGCCTGGGCATCTTTCGTGAACACAAGCGAAGATATTCCACTGAACGTGAAAAATTTGACGTTAGAAAATATTTTCATAATTTTTTACAGGCATTTTTAAATTAATTGGTCAAATTTATAGTTGAATTCGAATGGCCAAAATAAGAATACAGTTCTATAAGGACACTTCGTTCGAGGTTTGAAAAAAAATTCTAATATATGGACAATTCACTTATAATGCTGAAATATGGGCTAATTTATCTAATTAAAGATAAAAACCCATTGAATTTTGCTATGTCAATCAGTACTGGAGATATCACAATTTACTATACAGGGTGTCGTGTTTAAATGTGATACAAGCCTGTACCTTCATTTTTTGGCCGATTTCAAAAATTTCTGTTTTAGAATGTAAGGTAAAAAAAATGTATCTAACCGTGATCCTGCTGTTTTTATTAATGCAATACATGGCCAACTAGGACGCATTTTTTTTATGTCAATACAGCTAATTGAAATAAAAAACAGATTACGTATTCTCATTTGGCATCCCTTAAAACGTCTTAACACCAAGTCTCATCAAATTCGATATATCTTCAGGCGAGCACTCCATGATTTTAGAATGTAGGATAAAAAAATAAACAAGTTTCAAGTTTGTATCACATTTAAGCGCGACATCATGGAGTGCTCGCCTGATGTTTTGAATTTGATGAAACTTGGTGATAAGATGTTTTAAGGAATGCTGAATGAGAATATGTAATCTGTTTTTTGGGAAAAAAATCGCTAATACAAATTAGCCATTTTGATATCAAAAGAACGCGTTCTAATTGGCCGTGTATTGCATTAATAAAAACAGCAGTATCACAGTTAGATAGATTTTTTTTAGCCTACGTTCTAAAAAAGAAATTTTTGAAATCGGACAAAAAATAAAGAAGTTACATTTAAGCGCGACACCCTGTATATATCCCAGAAATTCGACATCATTAGGTATTTTAGAACTCTGATCAATAGTTGTAATTTTTAATTTTAATAAATTAATATTTCCCATTTTATTCGAGAAACGGACCATTTTCCATTGATTATTTTTTTAATTAACATTACCAGTACCAAAAATTTTAATAAACTAAAATAATTCTAGAACTACCCGTTTCACAAAAAAAAAGTCATAAAATTTCTTTTGTAGAACATGTTAAATAAAATGAAAAAAAGAAGTTTGAAAAGATCATTAATGCAAAAATTTTGCATTTTTTTATATTTTTTGCTCTAGAAAATTAAAAAATTTACACCAGTGTTTTTTCTGCAGACAAATTGATGACTAGAGCTATTTACCCACTCAAAATGGGCTCCAATATAAATGTCTATTTTGTTGCAAATGGCTATTCCGATTTTGACAATATTTTTTCAGTAATGATGGTAAGGTGTAAATTTCTATTGAAATTTTAGTTTTTAGGATGTGCAGGGTGTAAGGAGTAAGTTAAGTTCTCCTAAAATTTGAAACACCAGCTAAAGCAGCAAATTAAAAAAAATGTCAATTCCCTGTACTTAGAAAACGAAGAAAAACATTCTTTCAATTGTTTTTTTATTATTATTTTGATCACCTAAATTCAAATTTTAAGGGGTTACACCACTGTAACGGCCTAAAAAAGCGTGTTTTCGACAATTTTTTAATAGAAGGAAAGGTAATAGAAAAAAACTGTTTAAGTATGTTATAAGGCATGTGTTAAGTGTACAGAAAATTTTTTTCTTTAAAAAAATATTTCAGAATGGCAGCACTAGAGCCATTCTCCTGAAGCATGTTGCCGTTGAGGCGTTCCGCGGCACACACTAGAACTAGTGCAAATTTCAAGATGGAACAAAAAAAAATTTTGCTCTTAATCTACATGAGTATAGCTAGAGAAACACGTACGGGATTGTAAAAATATTGTTTTGTGTAAAATTGGCAAGTGTTTGAAGTAAAACGTTAAATTTTTGACGAAAAAAGGGCAGTTATTTGTTTATAACAATTGTTTAAAGTAACTTATCGAAAAATCCGTACGTGTTTTAAATATATGGTTAAAATTTCAAAAGAAAATATTGAAAATTGTTGGAATTATGGTGCGTGCCGTTTTGAAAAAGCGTGTTTCAAGAAAAATGCGTTTAAAGTTTTAAAATGAGTTTTAGACATGAACGTGCACTGACGCTATACCAACGTACTTTTGTTTGAAAATTTTGCTTGAATTGTACACGCATATTCCCTAACGACATCTATCAGTGTATTAGAGAAGTTATAAATCAATAGGTAAGAAAGTAGGCGATACCTTCCGAGCGAGTATGTTCATAGCGCAGGTAGCCGTATGAGAGACGCTCGACACGCTTCAGGAAAAACGCAAAATTAAAAAAAAAAATTCATGTATAAAACCTTTTGCCTCATATTATAGAAGGTTCAAACTACCTTTTAAGAAAAAAAAAACGATTTTTTGGAAATTCTACAGTGCAGAACTTACTTTATATCTTCTCTTTTAATAGCAGCTGCATTTAACTGTCGTTTTAAGTCTGGAATGCTTAGAACAAGGCAGTCACCCATATTCGTTAGGCACATTAAATCAACCTCGGAATGCATCGTAGTCGAAGTATCTAACTGACAGGTAAAGTTTGCGAAAGCCATTCGTCTCACTCTTGCACCTAAAACCATTATTATTGATCTCTGTCACAAAACTCCTCTTTTGCGTTCACTGATGAAATTTTGATTCGAGAATGGAAAAACATTCCAGAATCAAATATTAACCATTTCCTTTTCACAAAAATTAGAGAAAAGTCAAGATTTTTATATTTACGATTGATTATTAAGTAATAATAGTCTGCGACGACAAGTCTAGAAGATTTATGGTTATAATTACAAATTGTACTGAATTTGGCAAAACAACAAAAATTCTTACAAGCATAGGAATTTTTTTTAAACTCGGCGACAATTCTATGGACTTGTGCTGCGATAAACGATTTTATACATGATTGTATCCACATCAAAAAGATTTGTTTTGACTTTTGATAAATATTATGTAAAACACCGGATTAGTTTTGTTGAAAAAAAATACATTATAGTTCACAAAAATACTATAAAATTGTAAAAGCTCACCTTCATGTGCAGTTAGTTTATATTTACAGAACGGTTTCAGGGAAGGCAACGTAAATATTTTGAACTGTTCCTCTGAAGCGATGATCACTCTGTGTGCCTGGGTGGTGTCCGGCAGAGGCGCCACGCCTTTCTCCACTTCTAACGGTTCGGGGAGAGGTTTGTTGGAACCGTCGAGTACAGCTATTGCTATGACGGGAGCCCTGTGTTTTAGTTGTATCTCTTTGGCTAAATGACAAGTGACGTCATCTGTTTCTCGTTTTGACGTTGAAGGCACCATTATTGTGAAAGCATATACCGTACCGTTATTGGTACCGGCCCACAGTGTCGGGTTTGTATTTTGTACTAAAACAGACAAGGACCATATTTACGTCGTATAAGTTCGGCCAAATTTTAATTTACCCAATATTGTATGTTGAGGTTAAAAAGTTTTATTTGGACCTACTTATACATTTATGTATAAATTATGGAATAAAGAACCTATGAGACATAATATACGAGGGGGGGACCCAAAAATAACTGGGCATCACTTTTAAATAATACAGAATAAATTTTTTTTGGGTTCAAAAGCTTTTCCACTGTGCGAAACACCTTTTGTACTCGTCCCGTCCGATGAGTTACAGCGCCGCCTTTGGTTTTCTTTTGACTTCTGGAATATCTGCAAAACGGTTCCCTTTCAACACTCTTTTCATTAGGGGGAATAAAAAAAATCTCAGGGCGTGACATCCGGTGAGTAGGGTGGGCGAAGAAGGGATGTCATGCGGTTTTTTGCCAAAAAAATCACACACAGAGATGGTTGTGCGAGCTGGAGCATTGTCATGGGGGAGCAACCAGTCCCCACTCTGCCACAAATCAGGCCGTTTCAACCGAACACTTTCGGGTAGAAGACTTGGTTCACTGTTCGATGCGTACACTGAATGAACAATGCTACGAAAGTCTAAAAACATTGTCTTCACAGACAATTTGATTTGCCGGGCCTTTTTCGGGTCATGGGAGTTCGTGGCCTTCCAGTCCTTTGTCTCAGGGTCGTACCCATAGCACTACGATGTATCCTTGGTGATGAAGATTTTGTCGAAAAAGTTCTTGTCCACTTCCAAACGGTCCAACAAGTCACGGCAAGCAGCAACACGAGGAGTCTTTTGATCAGAAGTCAACAAGCGGGGGACAAATTTGCAAAAAATATTCGGTTAAAGTGTGTTGCACTGAGCTCCACAAAAGACCACATAATTTAGTAAAGTACATCAGTAGTATGCTTACTATCGTTGTACACAAGCACGCAAATTTTTTCCACGTTTTCCATCAGTTTTAAAAGATGGAAAGCCGACCCGGGTATTAAATATTTTCGATCGACATGTCATCGCATTTGATCGCGAAAACCAATAATCACTTGAGTTCTTTTCAAGGCATGTTTTTTATAAGCTGGAGACAACATATCAACCGTGTCCGATGCACTTTTACCGAGCAGAAAACAAAATGTCAATGCAGCACTCTGTTCTCGAATATCAAACATTTTAAAAATTCGAAGAGATCAAAATAGTGGTGACACAAAAACTATCTCAGAGGCTTGCTACAACCGTCTCAAGCGACACCATTTGGCAAACTGACTCAGGGGTTACATAACACCCATCTAGCAGGAGAAGCCCGAACTACAAGAGTGGTGCACACAGCAAATTTCGTCTGGTTATTTTTGGATCCCCGCTCGTATATTCCTTGTCCTTGTTAAATACTTATAGCAAACAAAATGGTAATTCTTTTAATTTTTGGCTTTCTTAATTAGTTAAGTACTTAATACAGGGTATTTTAAAGACGTGGACCTTGACTAACAAAAGAAATTCTCCAGCCAAAAATAAGGCAAAGAGTTTTCTTCAATTTTTTAGTAATTTATTTCAAAATTTGGGCGACTGTAACCATTTTCATCAATTTCTGTAATTGTATTCAGGAAAATTCAGGTTATCGGTGTAACCATCGAAAAGCAATAAAGTAAATGGTGTACATACTTTTTTACAAAATTATTTAATTTTAACATTCTGTACCTGAAAAAACAAAATAAATTGGACCTATGCTGATAGGAACTTATTGCCTTAATTTTGAATGGGGAATTCCCCCTTATATTTTTTAAGGAATAAAATGTACAAAACGGATATTACACATTTTTACCTACAAACAGTGTGTTAGGATAAACAAACACAAAAAAAACACAAATTCTTTTGGACACCCTATATATGTAAATGTAAGCTTACCAAAACTTACTAATCACTATTTGAGGGCTGTAAAAATAAATAAACATCGTAAATGCCACAGAATATAACAATTACATATACAGAGTGTTCCTTGGCGTCACCAAACTTTATTAGACATAGTTAATTATCCCAAAATTAACGTGAAAATAATTCTTTTATATTAAATTATATTCATTTAGTTTTGAGTTAAAATTTCTGTGGTATATACAGTGTGTTCCATTAAAGGTGCTCTATTTTATATACAGTGCGTTTATAAAGTAGCGCATAAATTTGAAAATGAGTCGAGTTTTTTTTATGGGAGAAATGCTCAATATGCCGATTTTTATTTTTAATTTAATATTTTTTTTATGATGATTTTATATGTACAAAATGATTCATGATTTAAAGTTCTTTTAAAGAACTTTTCAACAAGGCTGCATATCGGAACTTATCGTCAAAGATTAAGAAAACTGTTTCGGAAATCTTGAAGTAGGAAAAGATCTATTCCAAGTTTTATGTACTTAAAACAGATGTTTTTTAAAGTACTGTGTGAATTTTTTTTTTTTAAATATGAGCCATTAATATAGTTTTTCTGTAAATGGCGCAAAATAATGAAATTAATGAATGTGTTAATGAACTTATAACAAAAATTTAAAAGGGTGAAAAAGGAGTAAAAACTGAGTTAACTGATATCACAAACTTGTATCAGAAGTTTAACGTTATAGAGAAAAAAGCTAATTAAAAATGTGTTTGGAACTGCTGAAATACATGTATTTTATCACGGCGAGTACTTACAAAGAATTCTGTAATACTTTTTACGAGTTTATAGGCTTCTTATGAAGCCAGTATTTGAAAGTCAGTTTGTAATGCATTGTTGTAGCGATTGCTGTGCTGTTTTTCGATAGTACATTTAATAGCCGTATTTCCAAATTTTCTTTTGAAAATGGCGCATCGCAAATATTGTGATATGCTCATAATTTATGTCGAAGCAAACGAAAACGCTGACAGAAATTGTCAAGTGTACCGTACAAGATATCCTGAACGACTTGCCCCCGCACCAGGAACATCACACAGCAAGTAAATATTTCGCATCCTGTTGTGTGGCTGACATTAAGAGAAGCTCAGTTATACACTTTTCATAATCATGTTCAAGAGCTTATTCCTGAGGATTTTCCACTACGTCAAGGAACATACAAGAAATCCTCAATTTACGCGTGCGAGCAAATTGGATAGGTCGCGTTGAAGCTTGTGTGCAAGCAAATGGTGGTAGATTTTAAAATTACATTTTACTCAACACAAATGAGTGGCAAAAATATTTGACATAAGTTCATTAACACCCTTTATAGGTTAAAAAACTAATGGGAGCTTTTCAAAAATAGTTGAAAAATTATGCTTTCCATTAAAAAAAAAAAATCATCAATGACGATGTAGCTCCAAAATGGATAAGTAATCCAAAACCCATTAAAAAATGAAAAGAATTTACAATGAAGTATTGGAAAATTTATGCAAAATACATGTTTGTATGTATGTAAAATGCTCAAATCACGTTTTTCAATAATTTCCTTTTATAAATCCAAGTGAGCTTTATCTGTCAAAGTTTGATAAGGGAACACCCTGTATATTTGAAATTAATCAAAAGTTTTAATTTCTTTTCAATATTCTGTTCTAATAAAAATATACATATAAGGTTGATTGTGGCTATTAATTTGTATCTTTTAGCTTATTTTTTCTTTCACAATTCTATTACATATAAATAAAAAAAACACTAAAACTTACCACTAACGAGGAAGGTTCTCGCGAAATATAGGCATCTAACAAAGGAACCCATGGAGTCATCAGCAGGACGTGCCTCTATTTGTCTTTCGACTGGCTTGGGGTCAAGAGGGTTGAAGGTCTCATCAGCGCCTGGTGGTTTTCTACCCGCGGGCGAAGTCGCTGGTTGTTGCTTGCTCTCTTCCTTAGTGGCATTCCTCCTGGTTGAACGGCCCTTTCTCAACCTCCTGAAAGACTCCCTGAGCGATTTTTTGAAGGACTTTCGGCGGGAAATTGGCGTATCACCGGAACCAGTGAGATCTGCAAACCAATTTATTTTCGACGTTGGGACAAACGTTTTTGGTAAAGCAATGGATGAAACTTACCGTTTGGATTAAGCGTGCATTTGACCATAACGGGTTTGTTTTTAACATAATCTAGAAGGGCAAGTCCATGAGCAGTGCCGGCGGCAACCAAGCCCCAATCTGCTTGAAGGACACAACAAGTTATAGCGGCCGGAGGATGGAGCTGAAGTATGGAGTTGGCTTGGAAACCGCGAGTTTGGTGTATGTCACCTGAAAAGTTATAAGTTTACCTAATATTGTTTGCAACAAATTTAAAAACACAAGAGTTATTGGCAGCAGCAGAAAATCTAAAACTGCAATTTAATTTTTTGTTTATACAGGGTGTCCCAGAATATGTGGGCAATCTCTTGGATTTATACAAGGGACGTTAGAATAACATTACAAGTACCTATAAATATTTTCCTTAGAGGGCCCCCCTACAAATATACGGATCCCTAAAGGACGGCCCTGAAAATCTATTATTTTTAATAACTTTTCAAATATTTTGCGCAATTTAATTATTTTTAGGAAAAAACAAATGTAAATAAAATTTCATCGGTTTATTTCTCTTCAAGAATATAATAGAAATGATATTAAACAAAAATAGTTTTTTCTCGAAAACAGTTAATTTTATCGATATCAAGTGCCTTTTTCTTAGTTTAAGGTTTAAGCTACCTAAAAATATTCATTTTGTACCTTTATCGTAAAGGATGTAAAAAAATTACATTATTGTGCTACAGCTAGTCCATCCCTGGCAAACCAAATAAGCCAAATTGTTTTCATTGGTCAATTTTTAAATAGTCTTATCTGATGTAAATCGTATTAAAAAATACTTAAATTACATAAAGTATATTAAAAGTTAATAAAAAAATAGATTTTCAGAGGGGAGGTCTCCTAGGGGAATTTTTATAGGGACTTGTCATGTTATTATAACATCTCCTGTATAGGTCCGAGAGATTGCCCACATATTCTGGGACAACCTGTATCCTGTATACATAACGGTTCTTTTAATCTTGACTGTGTACTTGCAGACAAGTAAATTTTTGACAATTTTTACCCCATTTTTTTTCTCTGTCAAAGCAATTGCAGTTTCATTTACTGTTTCTTGAAAAAAATAAGTTTTTTTAATTAATGACTATGACAAGTCACAATCGAAAATCAACATCGAAAATTTGGAAATAACCAATTATTCCTTGTGTTCAACAATTCCATTAAAACCTGGTACGAATCGTAGACAAATCAGACTTTTTAAAATTTTTTTATACTTTATGAATTGAAGCCTTTCACTGGCATAAAATGCACCACACCACAGTAATGTCAAGTAGGTAAATGTCAACTGCAAGTACTCAATAATTATTGGTGTCATTATTTTGTATTTGCTTTTAATGAATATTGTCGTCGGAATTTAACGGTTGTCGAATTCTTCTCACGAGACCACTCATAGTGCATTTGTACAAGATTTAGTATAAAAGTCGTTAGACTTCAGTATTCGAATCAGTTGGTGTCTGACAAGCATCTTAACGGAACATTTTCATTTATTCATTTATTCCAAATTAGCTTCGGCACTTCAACGGTGAAATATCACGCATCGTAATGAAGACTTTTGCTTTTATTTTATTTTGGAATTAAAGCACACCAGGTGATCAGTTGTTGGGGCACGGTTCCAACAAATTGGTCATCAAAAGAATTAAGCTTGCACAAAGTTTAATTACGGAGGTAAATAAAAGTATTCGCAGTGTAATTTTCATTACACTTAAACATCGTATGCCCAACGTGGGAATAAGGAGAATTAAGATTGCGTCTTGTGATTGCTGTAACACCTGGACTTCGACAGGTCGTGCGCTTGGGCCCAAAATTGAAACATAAGTTCGATTTCGTGGATATAATCGTGCAACACCTTGTATGCAGTTAAGTCAGACCTACCTTGTTTAGGAGTTAGCTGGTTGTGACCTTTCCAAACAAACCCGTCTCTGTCACTAACGATATTCATAGAAGCAAGTTTAAGGGGTCCGTCAAGAACTTCAGTGTCAAATTTGGCGATAACGACTTGTCCCGCAGTACCAGCGACCACCAGGGTGCCAGAAAGAGGACACAATGTCACCCTCTTAATCGCCAAACGAGGGTCGTCCGAATAAGGGTCAAACACGCCAGTCTTCCGGAAAGGAGGCCACTCTTCTTCAAGGTCTTCCGGATCTGGATGAACTTCTAAAAAAAAGTATGTCATATTTTATGCAGTACTTATAAAATTCAGAGTAGTTACCTTCTAGGTCATCCCCAGAAAAGAATTGCGATGTTCCAAATTTATAAAGTGGGGTTAGGGTAACACCTCCGGCATCCCAGAATCTCACCGTACCATCCTCGTGGCCGGTAAGTAACAGTTCTCTTTTCGGCTGGGCCCCTTTTGAACACAACAACTTTCCTCCGTCGACAGGCCAGGAACGATTGGAATAAAGGTGGCTCGTTTGTACTTTTCCTGCATCTTTTACGTGTTCCCATAGTTCCTCGGGCACTCCTAATGAGTAATATTGAGAAAATAAGAATTTTTTGACAAAAAAAAAAGCAGAGTGTTTTTTAACAATGATTGCGCCATTTTCTAAAAGTATTTAAAAAAACAGTTTACACATTATCTCATTAAGTCACCCCTAAAAATTATAAAGAATAATCGCCAACCCTAGGTTAATCAACAATTCATCGCCCCAATTTTTTATTTTTTTTTGTAAAAATCTCATTAAGTCGCCCCTAAAAGTCATAAACAAAAGCTGGCAACCCTATGTTTATCAACTTTTTGAACAAGACAGGTTAAGATCCTATTATCAAAGTATCACCTTATACAATTACTGTACCTGATACATATTGGGTGCACGTAACCGCAGACGCATGGAGCGATACCAAATAAGGAAGGCTCATCATCTTCCAATTCTCATCTTTTAAATCTATAGCTACCAATTCTTCTTCCGCCAGCACTAATAGGGCTTCAGGCTCCCGTTTCTCGTTATCACCATTAGCTACTATAACTTCCTCATTTTCATTTTCGGTTTCCTCTTCCGGTTCTTCTTCTTCTTCATGGGCTCTCGAATCAATGAGGATGAAATCTATTACCTGGAAATAACGTTACAATTTTTTCGATGGAATAAATGTTTTATTAGAAAAATGATTAGAGTTCAAAATCAATTTTCAGAAATTTTAAAAATTAGTTTTTTATATGCCAATAAACGTTACAAAATCAGTATAATTTGATAAAATTAGTACAACTTTTAAAAATTGCTATTGGTGCTTTTGTGATGGTAGCTTATTTCTTTGCTTTATAGAAAAATTATCCTATGTCTTTATGGATTTATCAATTAAATGAAATTCAGTGTCAAAATTCGAAACATCATGTGTTGAACAAAATAAATAAAAAAATATGCTGGTAGAATCAAAGTGCAAACTTATCATATTGATAGAAAAAAAAAAAAAAAAGAAAAACCATTAGAAACATGGATGAAAACAAAATTATATTTTTAAAATTAATCATAAAGCGAAAACTTAAAGTTAAGTTGTCAATTGAAGCTTAATGCCCATTTGCACCGATATACTAAGAACAACTTAATAAAACTCTTCTTAAAAGTTATATTATACTTAATTTGTTAGCATATTGCACCGAATAATCAACCATAGTTAATTAAGTACATCTTTTTAGTGTTGACAAAGCAGAAATCTAGTTATTTATAGTAGTTTTTTTACTGTTATGTTAAGTCCTTCAATTTTTGTGTTTGTTCAGCTCAAATCATAGTCCCATCATAGGACCACAGTAAGAAGTAAAGTGTACTGATTTTGAGTATCAAAGTTTTCAATGTCTAGAAATTGTTTATGCATTTTTTTTATAAATTATGGATAAAACAATTATTGTCTTGATAATGCCTCCTAAATCACGAACAGTATTTAAATGTCCATCCAATGCATAAAAACGTAATGTATATTATACAGAGTCGGAAAGTACCGATGGTCCATCTGCCGTTATGTGAGAGCGATAAAGTAAGTCATAGAAATCCGTGCGATAGAGAAAGATGGCTATAATGAAGGCGTCTAATAGTCACCGCCCATTTTGCCCTTCCACAAATAAGAAGTGGATCTTATTTGTGGAAGGGCGAAACGGGCGGTGACTATGAGACGCTTTCATTATGGATAGATAGATAGATAGATAGTTTTTTTGGCTATTTTACACAAGTACATGGTTTATAGCAAGTCAATACAAGAAAACAAAAGGCATAGTTTGTATACACATAGCACACAGCGGTCAACAGTGAAGTGAATTAGAACACTAATAAATATAAATATAAAAGCACACAAAATACCAAAGATAGTCGAACTTTGCAGGACCCACATAATCTAGAAAATATTAGATTGATAATACTCATCTACAGAGTAAAAATAGTGAGATAAAAGACTTTTTTTAATATTAATCTTGAAGCATCCCTCATTCATATCCGTTATATGGCAGGGTAGTTTATTATATAATTTAATATTTAGAATATTTCTTTCCGATTTGATCTGGGTCGAGGTACAAGTAGATCACTCGCCAAAGCAACTCGTGTATTATAATTATGGCAATCAGACACCCGGGGAACGATATTCCTGCGAGCATGTATTTCCATTAAAGTTTGTAATATAAATACACAGGGCAGTGGTAATATACAAAATTTTTTGAACAGTGGTTTGCAATGTTCACTGCTACCCACATTTGCTAAGATTCGCACTGCACGTTTCTGGAGACAAAAATTTTTTTTAGAATCATCTGCATTGCCCCACAACACAGTGGCGTAGCTGATCAGAGAATGAAACAAACCGAAGTATACATTTATTTATAGACAAAAGGTCACTATTACTAAAAGTGGGATAACCTGCTCTTCGATGTATGTACCAATTACAACTGGGGTTCCTCAGGGGAGTATCTTGGGACCGCTGTTGTTTCTGATTTTTGTAAATGATTTGCCACTACACATTGACGGCACAAAGGGTTATTGTGTCCAGTATGCTGATGATACAACCGTTCTTATTTGTGGGTCAAATTTTAGTGATATACGAGAAAAAATTGTATATGTTTACAATAGAATACTTGATTGGTGCAGTAAAAATAAATTAGTTGTAAATTAGGATAAGACAAATGTTATGTTATTTAAAACAAGACAAAGCAGCTATATATCTCCGGACAGTTTCAAATTAAAGTGCAAAGTGGAAGAAAATATGAAGTTTCTTGGAATATACTTAGATGACACACTTAGTTGGTCCTTTCATATCGAGTGCATTGAAAAAAGGTTGAATAGTGTATGCTATAGTATTAGGGTGTTGACTAAGTATTTGGATCTCAAAACCCTCAAAGTGATTTATTATGCAAATTTTGAGTCTGTATTCCGATATGGAATAATTTTCTTTGGTCAAAGTATCCACATAAATAGGTTGGTCATTTCTCAAAAAATAACTTTGAGGCGTTTGTTGAGGCTCGTACAAAGTGTGTCTTGCCGTGGAAGATTTAGGTCAAATGGTTTATTAACAGTTTTTGCCATATATATCCAAGAAATTTTACTTTTCACTTTTAAAAATAAGAATTTATTTAGGGAATGTTTTCAAACTAACTTTTACAATACTAGAAATACAAATTTAATATTTCCCATACATCATTTAACATTAACTGAGAAGAATGTCCATTATACTTGCATAAAATTCTATAATAAACTCCCTCAAGAGGTGNAAATTTCTTGAACAGTGGTTTGCAATGTTCACTGCTACCCACATTTGCTAAGATTCGCACTGCACGTTTCTGGAGACAAAAGATTTTTTTAGAATCAACTGCATTGCCCCACAAGACAGTGGCGTAGCTGATCAGGGAATGAAACAAACCGAAGTATACATTTATTAAAATATGAGGACTCAATAATTTACGAAACTGTCTTAAGAGAAACAACACTTTAGACAGTCTCGTACTAAGGTCGGTTATGTGTTGATGCAATTTAGAGTGTCATCTAGAGCAATTCCTAGCAGTCTGCAATGGCTGCCGTTCACAAAACTCCTATTGCTGGAGACCGTCAAATATTGGGTTTTAGCTTTATTAAGTTGCAATTCATTTGCCGAGAACCATGTTTCTGCGTTTGCTAGCAAATGAGCCGCAGACTGATTTATATCTGCAACATTCGCATATGAGCTTATAAAAGTGGTATTATCCGCAAAAAGTACAATGTTGCAATTTCTCTTCCCAAAATAGCATGTCATTTATATAAATAATGAAAAGTAAGGGTCCCAAGACAGAACCCTGAGGCACCCCATGTTCAACACTCTCTAATTTTGACTCATGACATTATTAAGATTAACAAATTGTTGTCTACCTACTAAATAAGATTTAAACAAATTCAGAGGTGTACCCCTGATTCCATAAAATGAAAGCTTGTTTAACAAAATTTTATGCGAAACACAGTCGAAAGCTTTCGACAGATCGCACATTGTCTGGAGGGAATGTTCATGCCTCTCAAACCCACTATCATCTCTACAACCCTTAATAATGCTTTGGTAGTAGACTTTTTACTGCGAAATCCAAATTGAGCAGAATGCAACAGTTTGTATTTTTCAAAATACTCAAGTAACTTATTTTTTAGCATTACCTCCACGACTTTGCCAAATATGACAATGATGGAAATAGGTCTGTAATTACCAATTTCATTTAAATCACCTTTCTTATGTATAGGTAATACTTTTGATATTTTAAAAATGTCAGGGAAAACATCGCGAGTAAAACAAATATTTATCAGACATGCCAGTGGCTCAGCCAAGTAGTCAATCAAGTAGTAGTATAGACATCCTTCTCTATCGCTTGGATTTATATGTCTTACTTTATCGCTCTCACGTAACGGCAGATGGACCATCGGTACTTTCCGAACCTGTATATTATATAATAATAATAATTTAATATTTTATAAAAATTAAATTCGTCGATAGCGTCCATATTTTACAATGTTATCTAGACAATTAAATAGATTAGCCTTATGAAACACATTGAAAAGGAACTGTTAAATTTATAAACTGCAGTCAGTTTAACTCGACTTGCAAAATTCATTTGAAAAACACTGAATATGTGGGCTGCTCGTGGATCGCCCCTAAATCTGTAAAGTGTTTTCTACAGTGGTCATGGTTACCATCGCGTAGATATAATGGGAGTAGCTCATATTTACTATACAGTTTAGGCTCTATTTAGTGTGCCCGTAACCAAATAATAGCTATTCACTGCTTTATTTTCTTATTAAACGTAATTTGTTTACATTGTTTCTTGTGTTTTTTTTTAAAAGATTGTAAGTTTAAATTGGATTGTAAATACTATCTTCAATTGCAATGCTATCTACTGAAAAATCAATGGTAGGGGAAATACTAAATTTTAATGAAACAGTAATTGACAAGTTTATTTGGGACAAAAGCAGAGGAATGGACTTACACGAAAAAAATAATGTTGAGCACATTGTTCCTATATTTTAATAATACTTCAAATAAAACTACCTGATTATATTTGATTTTCTTTTTCAAAACTTTGTACCTAAACTTTCTGCTCTTCCTGGTATTTAAATCAAAAGCCGCCACTGAATATAATCATGTAGACCATGTATAATTTAAGAAACTCCCAATCCAATTAATAAAATATCTCAAATATATCATTCATTTTTGTATTTCGCTTTTAAATGAAAAATACAAAATATAGGCAGAATAATTACTTCGTATTTCTAACCGTCCCATGTCTGCTGAGCTTGTACAATTTCGGTGCTGCTTCCAAACATGTTAAATTAAATAACATCTTAAATATCCATTAAAGGGATACTTAAATTTAAGTATCTGTTTTCATACTTAGCGAATGGTGCAACGAACTAAGCCTTCTTAGGAATGACTTATTGTTAAGTAATCCTTATTAACTTCGGTGCAAACAGGCATAAGTGACAGATAAAATACTCAGACAATTTTTTATTTTGCATTTTGTGTTTTTAGAATGCTGCCATGAAAATATATCGGTAGCTAACACCTAAACAGATACATGCAGGTTAATGGTGAAATGAAAGAGTTCTTTCACGTAACACACAAAATGACATGCAAAAACTATTCTCCTCTCATATGCAACAAAACGCTAACAGATATACCTTATTTCCAAAAACTTCGTCTTCACTATCATTATCACTTTTTTCAATTCCAATCTGCCAGTGAATGAAAAATTTCGTTAAAAACTTGTATTGACCATTAATTTTTACAGAAATATATGATTTATATTGTGAATGGGAAATGCTAAGTAAAATTAATGAAATTATAAATCTTTTAAAAGTTTTGGATCTTAGAATTGAATATTATACATAGAAGCGAGATCTGTCAAAAGACATTTGTCAAAAGTCACTGTCATCCAGACTGGTATTTGTTTAGTTAAGGGTTTGCCATTTCACAATATGGAACGTTTTACGACCGAACAATGAGTTAAAATTATTAAATTATTTTACGATAATGGTGGTTGCATTTCACAGTGAATATGGTCAACTGGTCAACATAATCGTCCATCCCAGCAAACAATCGCCAGTACAGTGAGGAAATTCGAAAAGACTGGATCGGTAGCAGGCATCGTAAGACCTGTACATCATCGTTTTGTCCGTTCAACCGAAAACATAGCCGCTGTGAGTGTGTTGACGATGACTCGAATCTTTTGACTCCACGGCTAGCTCAATATTTTGGGCCTGTCATATTGCACATTGTGGCGCTTTTTGCATTTGGACCTACATCTCCATCCGTATAAAGTCCAACTGACACAAAAACTCAAGCCGGCTGATCATAGATTGTGCCATGAGTACAACAATTGGATGTTAGAATAACAAGCCCATTTCACACTCAGCAGCTATGTTAATAAGTAAAATTGACAAATCTGGGGTAGTGAGTAGCCGCAAGTGACAGCTGAGAGACCATTGAACCCGCAAAAAGTGACTGTTTGGTGTGCATTGTGGGCCAGTGGCGTCACCGTGCTGTATTTTTTCGAGAACGACAAATGAGCCACTGTTACCGTTAATTCTAAGCGGTATGCTGCCATGAACATTGAATTTTTTTTCCTGGAATTGAAGATTTTGATCTGAACGATATGTGGTTTCAACAAACGGGGCCATATGCCACACAATGCCTCTATTGCACGTGAAATTCTCAGGACAAGTTATTTTGAGATTCGGCGATGTGGCTTGGCCACCAAGATGCTGCGATTTAACACCTTTGGATTTCTTTTTGTGGGGCTATGCGAAAGACCGTGTTTATGCGAACAATCCCACAACTTTGGAGCAATTGAAGGACGAGATACGTCAAGTTATGGCCAAG
Source organism: Anoplophora glabripennis (assembly GCF_000390285.2). Classification (NCBI taxonomy): domain Eukaryota; kingdom Metazoa; phylum Arthropoda; class Insecta; order Coleoptera; family Cerambycidae; genus Anoplophora; species Anoplophora glabripennis. The sequence goes on along the minus strand of NW_019416548.1, from coordinate 18,620 downwards.
TTATTGCTCGAATTGTCAAAAAGTCTTCGAAAATACCTCAAAACGATTGAGTCCTGCAAACGATTCCATGGAGGACATTTAATTGATATTGTTTTCCACACATAATGGCATAGTCCAAACTTTATTATGAAATAAAAATTCCATCGAAATTTAAATATTCAGGATGTCTTTTTTATATTTACTTCCCCAAGGAGAAAATGGGTAACCCGTTATATACATAAAATATATAAAATTTAAAAATGAATATATCTTTATAGAAATTGGTATTGGAACGGGCGGGGATTTTGGGAGGTGTAGAATAACATGTTACTACATTTCAGATAAAAAAAATTGCTAATACAATTCTTTCAAAAAATGGCATCTAAACAAAAACTTGTTCCAAGGATTTGCAATTTTGAGCTACAGTTTACAAATATGTACATTCTTAGATCTGTAGAGACAACTTGAACAATTAATTCTTTTTTTTGTAAATGAAATAGATTTAAAAAATAGAACAAACGTATAAAACGTAACATTTAAAAACATACAAGTATGGATAATAACTGAAAAAAAGTTGCTGAACATCAAAAATGGCTGAAAATAAAAACGTACTGTGTATAATTAAGATCTTGAGTTGTGGTTTCTGCCATTCAATTTTTCCGAAAATATGTGAAAAACATTTGAAAATTGTAGATATTGACCCACCCTCAAAATATATTAATTGGATACATCTTAAATAGACTCAAAATTAACTCAAAATGAAATAGAGTGAAGAAAATAATATACATATACATTAGAGTGGCCCAAAAAAAAATGAAAATTTTTTTAGAGGTCGCTCAAGATCATCAAAAATTTAATTTTTTTTTAAATTTTTTTTCTCGTTATTTTATCATTTTCTAGGTTGAAAAAAATCTCGATTCCGAAAATTTCATATCGATATTTTAATTTCTAAAGGTCACTCATAATTATTTTAACTTTAAAAATACTGTAAGTACCTAAAATGTTTTCGAGCGACCTCTAAAAATAAATATCAACTAACTAATATTTTTTTTTATTGAATTTGATGAACAAAAAAATAGAAATAAATCACGAGCCACTTAAAAAATTTCTCGAGGCAAAATTTACTACCGCACTGTGAGTATCAAATATTTATAATTTTTAAATTTGTTAAAATTTAAGTGTCTCATGATTTATTTCTATTCTTTTGTTCATCAAATTAAAAAAAAAATTATTAGTTTGTTGATATTTACTTTTAGAGGTCATAATTAATTTCGGGCTTAAAATTTTTGGTTAGACATCTACTTTTTAACGCTGCATAGCGATTTTGACAAATTAAAGATGGCCGCACTGGATCAGTCCATAAAGTATTTATTTTGTAAACAAATAAGTACATATTCGATAACAAGTATTTGAAAACATTATAAATACGATTATTTGCTAATGTTTTCTGGATCACTGATCAGCGATCACGATTCCGAAGTCAAAATTTGAAAATTCAAAATGGCGGATCCAATAAGGCAGTCAAAACTTTCAAAATCTGATTTGATTGACGAAACTTGATGGAAATGGGTTCATACAGGTTTTCGGGGTCGATCGCGATTCCGAAGTCAAAATTTGAAAAATCAAGATGGCGGATCCAATATGGGTGCCGAAAAGGTCGAAACATATAGAATTTTGTATAGATTGAAATTTTTATCGTTATATTTTAACTTTATTGGGAACTAGATTTTTGAAATAATGCATAAAATCTTGCAGATTTCTTATGTAGGTAACTTTGTTAACTTTGTAGATGCCATCGGCATCTATCTCGTAAATTCGTGCTCATTCGCCGGCACTTAATTTATTTGCAATTTGTAAGAATTGTATATCTTCTAGTTTCATTAAAAGCATTGACATTTTGAAATATCGTTTATCTTAACGCCGATGGCATTTACAAAGTTAACAAAGTTACATAAAATATCTGCAAGATTTTATGCATTATTCCAAAAAATCTAGTTCGCATCAAAGTTAAAATATAACGGTAAACAGGTAAATTTCAATCAATTTTCGGCACCCATATTAGATTCCCCATCTTGAATTTTCAAATTTTGACTTCGGAATCACGAAAACATTAGCATACTAACAAATAATCATATTTATATCGTTTTCAAATATTTGTTATCGAATATGCACTTATTTGTATACAAAATAAATACTTTATGGATTGATACAGTGCCTTCTTTAATTTGTCAAAAACGCCACAAGGCATTAAAAAGTATATGTGTAACCAAAAATTTTAAGCCCAAAATTAATTATTTATCTCAAAAATTGAGAATGGACGGGGGATCGCCGAGTTGACAGAGAATATTTTTTTATTATGCAACAAATATTTTTAGGTATTTCGTATGAACAGTACAGTCTATTTTTATTAAATAAAGCAATTGTTGAAATATGTACACATCGATCAAAAAATATGTTTTACATCCTTATTTTTGAATGGTTCTAGAGCCCTTCGGTATCAATAAAAAAAATTGTTACTCTATTTTTTTTATTTCGTTTGACGAGACGAAGCATCCCTAAAAATTTGTCGCTATTATATCCTGTACAATTTTCACATCTACCGAATTATTCAGCAAGTAAAAAATACTTTAATTTTTCAATTTATTAAAAAAAAAGTAATTTGAATTTATTATACCATTTGTCTTTAACAAGTGACTACAAAGTATATTTACCTAAAAAAAATTTGGAAAATGTTTAAGAATGTGGAATATATTCTCAATGTAACCAGAATACCTGACTATTCCCAATCTAATAGACCAACACAGAAAAAGAAGCAAGGAAACATTTTTTTTATTCATAAAAGTTCTCGACTTACCTTACTGGTAAAATCGAAAGCAACATGCTTTTCACCGTGTATCACGGACACCGAATATTTATCGCTGTAATTTGCTCTGGGAAGACCACCTGAAAATACGACTAGTGGTTCCCCATTTAAATCTCTGGTCAAGATTTTTGGTATAGTTCTGCAAGAATAAGGCCCGTAAGTAGTGACTGGATCACCGCAAGGTTTGTCTGTCTGATCGATGTTCCATTCCATATAGCTGCCTGCAAAGATAACACAATTTTTTTTAATATAAAAGTTGGAGACGCACAAGGAAAGAAAAGTAGTTTTTATAACGCTTATTTTAGTTTTCAGTTTATAAATACAACAGAAGGCGTTTGTAATGTTCTTCTTTAAACAAGTTTATTCTATACAACAAACAAATAAATGACAGACCGTGATTAGTTGTATCAACTCTATGAAATTAACAGAGTTACATAACCTCAAAATTATGTTTGTTAAATAAACTTTTTACACAAATTGACAAATTGGCAACAATGTTTAGAGTATCCTGGTGTGTTATTGGTTCATTAACTGGTGACAATTTTGAAGTGGTCGCATATTGGCGTTTTATACAAAAGAAAAAAATATGAATTTAGAAATAATTATAAATTTTAATTCCTACATAAACATAGAGACATCTCTATTACAATCAATTTTACAAGTTTCCTTTTTTTTTAAAGGTAATATTTTATTGGTTTCTGTTCATGATTTTATCTGTATGTATTTTGTTTGCTTACCATCGTTATGTGAACTAATGAAGAATTTGCCATCCTCCTTCCAACAAAGCGACTCCAACTGCTGGTTTGAAATAAAAGTTTTAACAGCAGTGTTCTCCGCTCTGTTCCAAAGCACGACTAATCCTCTGTTGTAACCGATAAGGATGTTGTTCGGATGCTCTGGTTGTTCGAAAATGGACTCAACAGCTCCCGGATTAAGCTTATAATCTTGTGGAACACTGCAATTGGAACAATGTAACATTAATTTATGATGGAATATATACAGTGTCCTGAAAATAGAGTGCGATATTTTACCAACGCTTTCTACAAATTAAAAATAAGTGAATATGAACATAAAGTCCATCTAAAAATTGTTGAGAGTTAAACAACCTAAATAAGACCTAATAAAAGGTGGATACTATTGTCAGATGCAGTTCTGAAATTTTGTTAGTTAAGGAATCTGTTAGATTTATCACTTATTTTGTGTTTTTACATACGAAATACAAAGAGCTGACTTTTACAAGAAAAAAGTGTCATGTTTAGTCATAAAAATAAATTGGCACCTCTGCAAGAAAACTTTGAAAATATCTTATTTATCCTTGTTTTACATATGCATATGTATAAGTTTGTCTATCTCACGCACACGTTGGTTGTGTCGAGGCACATTTGACACTTGGGTACACTCGAGTCCGAAATTTGATTGTGTTGATTTTTAGTGTGTTTCTATGATCGTTAAATGACGTCCATCAAGTTTTCGAATTAACAATTTATACAAAATGTAAAATAATTTTATAATTGTTTCTAAATTTTGCAGACATGCTGCAGAAATTTAGATGTGGATTAGTGCTATAACGCTCTATTAAAACAAAAAGTCTCCATTGGAATATGTACCATTTATCATTTACCAATTATTTGCAACCTTTTCCAAAAAACAACATGTGACTCAAAGGTCATTCAACTCTCAGGCATTGTCAGCTAAAATAAATATTAGTACCATTATATCCAGTAGCGGCCCGTGACTGTTTTTACTGGATGTGCTTCATGATAAGATTTAAGAGACAAACATTTTCCTCCTTATACGTGGAAGGAAGAGAATATCTTAAAAATTAACAGAGTTATTTATTTTTATTAACTTTTGACTCTGTACATTGAAACTGAGATGTCTAATAAAAGAATGGCGCAAAGAAAGTTTCATTATTTTCAACCAAAGAATATGTCGTGGTTATCGTCTTGATCCACTTTTTTTGTAACACTCTGTATGTATGACTGTGTCACAAACGAATATTAGGAACACAGGTTGGTAAAGTCTTAGCAGTGAATTTTTGAGTTTGTGTATTGCAAACTTCAATAAAAACATAAATTTCATCTTGTTACAGTACCAAAAAAATAATTAACTTGTATCAATCTGATAATTTATGAGATATGAGAGTGATACTGATTTTACATTTACTGACTGTTACTGGGAGAAAGAGGTGACAACAGCTGGAACGTTTATACATACAAACAGCAAAATGAAACCATGAAGGCAATTGAAATCATTAAAAATACACTTTATTGGACAGATCCACAGAAAAGATGCCCGCTGCAGCAATGTTAAAGGACCAAAATCAAATTTAAAAAGCGAACAACAAGAACGAAGGACCAAAAAGAGAAGAAAGGGAATAAAAGCAAAAGTATACCGGTATAGATGAAATTACTAATTGGCATTGTAAAATGTGTGGATATAATGAAATATGATAGTTTCAGACACTATCATATTTTCTTTATGTGTTAGAAACATGAAGGTTGTCTACATGCCTCTAAAAGTATAGATATTTTATAGTTATTCTTGCATTGATTAGAAGGGATTTACATCGCATTTTAGTAATTTGTTTGTTTTTTCAATATGATGAGCAAAACAAGTAAAAATTTCTTACGACAATTTCTGGCACAAAATTAAATATTTTAATAAAATATTTCCACATCAAATTATCTGATGTAAAATTTATATAACTTTGCAAAATATATGATGTAAATAAACTCACGAAATTAGGGTCAATGAAATATTCAGTATAAAAAATTATAACTGACAGAACCATAAGATTACCTTATTAATAATTATTACGATTTTAATAATATAAGTTAATATTTTTTACACACTTACATACAGGGTGGGTAACGCCTCGGTGGTTAGGGACCAAACGGCAAAGTTATAGAAACCTGCTTAGGTGGGTATGTGTAGACTGATTACGGCTACTCTTTAAAAATACTTTGAAATATACAGGGTGTCCAGGAAAAGCGTACCATATCAAAGTTATGTATTTTTAAATGGAACGCCCTGTATTTTACTGCATTTTTGAAAGCATCATAAAAAAATAGATGAATTTTATTAAAGGTTCTGCATACCTAGGACTTATTGTTTGTGAGATATTTCAATTTTAGAGAAAATACGGGCTTAGCGTAGAAATTTAATATTATCAACAAAAAAATAATTTTAAGGAAGCAGCTTTGCAGTGTATTTTAGATCATTGAAATTATAAATTATTATATTTGTCGTCACTTAGTATTGTACAGAGTATTTAAAAAACTGCTGAATACTTCTCTCACTTTTAAACAGCAATAATTTGGTTATTTTAAATGGGACACACAGTATATTTTTACTTTGCAAGGTAGGAAATTTAAAACTCTTTTGAACTGTGAATAGGTTCCCTATATCGATCTCTAACGGCATTGTGCCGTTCCGTTTTTTATCGAATTTTTTTGCAAGATGTGTCCACCTGTCTTCATCGAGGTCTTTATTGAATTGGTTTGGATTCTTCTTCATGACGTCTCTTTAAATATAAGGAGAAAATGAGGATGCAATTAAATGACCTTCAAATTTTTCATATTCAGTGACAAATTATTTAAATCGAAAATTTAGTAATAAATGGATAAGTAAGAATGGTGCATGTCAGTAGCCACCTAGGTATTCAGACCTCACTGTAATGGACTTCTTTGTTTAGGTCTATATAAAAAATCTTGTACACAGTGATCCACCTACTATTTGTTATGATATGAAGGAAAGGATTAGAGGTGCACTTGCTACAATCACCGCAAATATTCTAAGGAATGTGAGAATATCATTTGAAGATAGAATAAGATGCTGTATTAGATTCATCAATTAAAATTTTTCTTTGTTTCTTCTAAAAGTAAAATTTCCTTTAGTAAATATGTTTCATGTTGTTTATGTTATGTTAATTAATCTAATTAAGTTACATACAACAAACATATTTATACAAAATTAATAACTTTTTATAATTATTCTGTTCATAAAATAATATCTTTCATTAGAAAACTTTCTTCAATATTGTCATGATTTACACTTTACCAATTCAATAAAGACCTCGATAAAGACACGTGGGTACATCTTACAAAAAAATTCAATAAAAAAAGAAACGGCACAAATATCTCCAATACCGTTAGAGATAGGTATAGGGAACCTATACACAGTTCAAAAGGGTTTTAAGTTTCCTAACTTCCAGAGTAAAAATATACTGGGTGTCCCATTTAAAATAACCAAGTTATTGCTGTTTAAAGTTGAGAGAAGTATTCAGCAGTGTTTTGAATACCTTGTACAATACTAAGAGACGACAAATATAAAATTTATAATTTCAAGAATCTAAAACACACTTTCCAAAGCTGCTTCCTTAAAATTATTTTTTTATTGCTAACATTAGATTTCCACGCTAAGCCTGCATTTTCACTAATATTGAAATATCTCACTAACAATAAGTCCTAGGTAAAACATTTTTAAAATGTAGCCGTAATCAGTCTACACATACCCACCTAAGCAAGTTTCTATATAACATTTGCTGTTTGGTCCCTAGCCACCGAGGCGTTACTGGTGGCCCACCCTGTATATTTAGCACTTAACATAACATTTCAATTAATTTTGCTCTAAAATGGTATAACCTACCGGAATGATACAAGAATATACCTTTTAGTGTAAAATTCTGTAAAGTTTTATCATTTTTTGGCTGAAAATAGATCTACACATGAAAGAGTTGGGGTAAAATTTAAGTATCTACAATTTATCTATCTTTTTTCTTTTTTAGTTGTGGAATGTGATTGTCAAATATTAAATGTTAATTTTGGGTATACAAGTATGGATTGACGAATCTGAATTATATTCTATGTTTTTTTGAATTCTCGACACTTCAACTTACTTTTGCATAACGACATCCTGATAAATAATATCAGGGGTCATCGTGAAGGTACTCAAATCCAGCAGGTATATGTTACCGCCTTCCGTGCCGAGCAATAAATGTTTCCCTGCCGTTTCCAAACACATGGTGGATATCTTCTTCAACTTGCCCTCCAGGGCTTGTGACTTTACCTCCACCAGAGAACTTCTGTTGACCTCCCACAGATGTAAGGAGTTGTCGTCGCATAACGTCACGACGCGGCCCTGGTTTGGAAGAAAAATTACCTTCGTTACAGGTATGGGGTTCTGGTGTTGGCCGTAGAATTCGACACCAGGACGACCAAAAACTTTGACGGCGCCGGTGGCGGTACCTATGCAGATTAGGCGGAGAGATGAGTCCCATGCCAAGGATGTGGGTTTGTGGGGGAAGCCATGTTGAAGCGTCTGAAAAAAAAAATAAAAATATTATAACAATTATAAAATGGTTGAAGCTGCAAAAATATTGAAATTGTAAAAAGTTACACGATTGAATGGTGTTAGTTGCATCACCAAGTAACAGGGTTCATAGTTCAAAAGTAATGAAGAATTCCCTGACTTTTCCAGGTTTTCCCTGACTTATAAAAATAAAATCCAGGTCACTTGTAGTTCATTTTTACATACTAATTGGTGTTTATGCATTAAATTTTTTCTCGACTGGACTCCATAATCTTTTTTATATCCTAAGAACCTCTTATAAAGGTTTCAAAACCACAAATAGTTTTCTTTTTCAAGAACACAGGGCCGGCTTTCACAAAATTTCCAGTTGCAAACATTAAATTCCCTGACTTTCATGAATATTTTTAAAATTCCCTGACTATTCCCTGTTTTTTATGAAGAATAACGAATTCCCTGACTTTTCCCGGTATTCCCGGTTTTCCCGGCCGCTACGAACCCTGAGTAAATACAGGGTGTACCAAATTACATAAACCACACTTTATTTAATGAGAAAAAATAGGAGAGCGGTTCACCCCTAAAAAGATGCTTCTAAATGAAGCAAATGAATTATAACAATTTTTGTATGAAATGAAAAAAATTAAAAGTTCTAAAAAAGTGAACAAAATATCACACCCACACCGAAGTAAGGACAAAATTTTAGATATGCCCCCCGAATGATGCTTGTTCATTGTCATTTTAGGCCAGCGGTTCACCCCTAAAGAAAAGGCATGAACCGACTAAATTTTTAAAACAAAAACCTACAGCATGAAACTTTTTTTATTTTATAGTGTATTTTTCTGATAATTTACATATATTTTTTTTATATTTTTCGGCGTGGTCAGTCAATTGTTATAAACAAAAAAGTTCGAGGCATTTTTAAAGAAGAACAGAGTAAGAATTAAAATCACGAATTAATCACAAAAATGACACCTAACCTGAAACAATAAATATAGAAAATCTTTCGTAAAAAATATATTTTTTTTTTTTTTTAATAAAAAGTATCCTATGTTTCTTCTAATACCTCCAAGAATATGTGTACAGTTTCATGATGATCGGATAAGTAGTTTTCGCGTGAAAGCGTAACAAACAAACTTACATTCACATTTATAATAGTAGGGAAGTAGGGATATTCATTGTTGAATACAACTTCGAGGAAAACAAAATTTGATTACAATACTTTTATATTTGGTAACAATTAATTATGTTCTTTGTGTAAGTCTCCAAATTTTAAAAATTTTGTCTTAAGTAAGTGAATGTTTCAGGAGAGTAAAATTATACCTAGATCCACCAATTTCACCCATCTCTGAGCGATTCCAGTTCATTGTTACTTCTTATAAAGGATAAACAGCGGAGTATCTGTGTAAATTTTCAATCATTTATCTTTAGGCGTTTTGAAATTATCTAAAAGAACTTTGGAAGATTTTTAACATAAACACCCTGTATCTCGAAAATTAAGAATAAACTCTTACGATAAGAATTTTCCAACAAAGTTTATCGGATCTTTTTCTTATTTTGAAAAATTCTATAATCAGGTAAAGTTTGACTTATGCAATTCGTGATATTTTATTATTATTAGTTTTGCTTTATTACTCTCTCTTCTTGATACTAAAACGTAGCTTTTGAAATGTGATTAAAATTGGTGTGCTATTATGTCATTGTGTTTTTGAAAACACGTCAACAAAATTTTAGTTTTTTCTTTTCTTGCCCATTGAAAAAATAAAAAAAAATGAAATCAATCCCTTTCGCGAAAGGGTTGATTTATCAAATTTTAATTTTTTTTCACATTAATATGAGGGTTTATCATTAAAAACATATATTAATGCGCTAGTAATAGATAGCATTGTATTTGATTAATATGTGCGCAGAAAGTTATTTTTTTTTAAATACCAACTTTTATGGCATTTAATTTAAATCAATTCTATCTGTTACATAAACAAAGTACCTATTACTAACATAACACTGTGGTTTCCATAAGTACTAATCTAACCGAGAAATGTATAGACAGCTTTTGTGCAACTGCTATGATATTTTATGGTTATAAAAAATAATTTTCCAGTTTACAAACTATAGTTTATAAATTATTTACAAACATTTTTTATTTTCATTTTAATATATTACATACGAATAAACATAACTAAATACTTATTATTTGTTTGAAGATTTCTTTATTTCTTATTATAGCCGGCTCTACCAGAACGGTATATTTTACACAGTTGTGGGTACATTTAGAAATAAGAAATGTATCGATTAATTTAATTGTGGGAAAAATTAGTCACAATAAGATAAATGAATTTATCTTTAAACTATCTATATTCATAAAAAAAGTATACCTAATATTTATTTTCTCATGTCATAGGAATTCTGTTTGACAATGGCGAGTTTTACGCAGAAAAGTTTTTTAATCAGATATTGATATAAAATAAAAGCACTTTTTTACGAAAACGTTAAATTACATTAATAAATTTCTTGAGTTTATTTTCTTTATATCGCAAATGTATCACGTATTCGCTACATGGAAGAATGTATTTGAGATCTAGAAGAAACAGATCCGCCATATAAATTGTTTTTCATAAAAAAGTATTAAAGGTGGTACATTGTTCCATGTACCAATAAATTGTCTTGTCAATTTACAGTTATTTAATCCTGTAATAACAAGAGAAAATAGAAGTTAACTTATTGTTAGACATGTTTCATTCAAATTTTGTAAAAGAATAATCTTTTACATGTCTTATAAGTTTAATTAACAAAAAAATTAAATAAATATGTCTTGCTACTCATAGCACGATAACTATTTAATAGCAAATGGTGAATGCAAAATAACGGAAAGACCGTGAATATCTTTTTCAAAGTACATCTCAAGGTTTGTCAAATATTTGCTTTAAAAAGATAAGACAAACAAATACGTACGTAACTAATTTATCAATATAATTGTCTAAATATGTATTAAATCCCTTGTATGAGTCATATTGTAGGCACATACAGTGTTTGTATTATTTAGATATGTCAAAATATAAATTTTTTTAAGTATTTCGTGTCTTACCTATGACATTCTCTATTACCTAGTTAATTGTTTAAACGCAAAAATCACATTTTGGTTTTTCAAAAGTACAACAGTATTTGTTTAATAGATATAAAAGCGACACAGTCCTTTATCTACTATGTGAAGTTTATTAGGAAGATAAGGAAGTTTTAATTGAATTTCGCAGAATTAAAGTTTCAAATATTTACTGTCTGTTTTCTCGGTAGGTAATGTAATGAATGAATAATGTCTATATAGCATCTCTCTTAATGGAATTTTGTATTGAATATTTTAGTTGTACTTTGTTTACAACAACACTCTAAAATACCTTATTCTTTGGAATATGAAAATATACTTTATTTAACTACTGAAGTGTCTGATCAAAGTAGAACACTGTAAATAATGCTTCCTACACATATGCCGAAGTATCATATTACATTATGTAGAAAAGAATATTAAAAAAGCCACTGCCATATTAACCATACGGATATGATGTATAAAGGAAAGACTAGTAATTGAACGATTGTACAATTATATTGTTTCAGAAATATAATTCAGTATGTGAGCTGTTAACAGAATTTTGAATATCCGATTGTTAGCCGTTGACGATTAAAACAAGTGACTCATGTTTCCAGTATACTTAAATTTTATATTATTCCAGGCATACTTTTATGCCGTGTACAATCATAAGACATCCACATTACATTTCAGAAAGACCTGCTACAATAAAATAAATAGTAAAACTTGTATAGAAATAGAATAAAGAAACAAAAATTCGATCAAAATACTCATTTATGCAAAATGTTTTCGTCACAACGTCACAACACACTGTATTAGTAGGCACTCACTCAATTTGTATGTAATTCTAACCTTAAATACAAACATACCATTTGTACATGTATTAAATAATTTTTAATTAATTTATGAATGTTAAATTATCCTTGTTACGACACTGTTCACTTCTACTAGTTCTACTTATTAATCAACGTAATAGAATCAGTATTTATTGTTCTACTTATGATTTAATAACGCGTGTGCAAGAATTTTCTTTACTTTGTAATATATATATTTGATTTGAATAACAAAAATAAACGTATTAAAAATATGGTTCGTAAGGAATCGATTAAAAGTGAAATATTGGATGGTAATATTAAGGTTATATTTTACAACTTTCATTGGGGATAGATTTACTCGGTTTGGGGTAAATGTGTATTATACGCGCACCCTAACTATAAAAGAACATTGTAATATGTAATATTATCGACAAAACGTTAGAAACGGGGATATACGTGAAGTATGGATTAGTTTTTTGGGAGTGACTTACAATGCTTTGTCCAGATCCGGTCCTAAATCTTTTAGCGCTCTAGACAAAATACAATTTTGATGCCTCTATCAGTTGAGAATAATTTTTTATCGCATAAGTGTTTTAGAAAATTACAAAACAAAAATAAAGGAATTAAAAAACAGGATATCAGCAATTATTTTAGCGGTAAAGCCAGTTAGAAGCGACAGACTCAAATCCTGGCTATAAAATACAGTAGCGTTTCAATTAAATATCTCCACACATTTTTCTCAGAACTCAGAACGTATATTTTAACCTTCAACTTGGAACATAGAATTAGACACTAAATAATAATACTAGGAAAATGAAATGATAAATTCCACGTTTATATAACAAAACAAAATATTATACCTCAAATAAAGCACACATTTTTACTTAACTCTAAAGGAATTTCAATTCCTAATTGAAACATTTATTTTTAATATTATTAAGTGAAGCCATTGATAAAAAAAATATATTAATAAATAATAATTAATTTAATACCTTTACAATAAAGTAAAAATACAAGAACTAATAATGGAATATATGCACAGATATTTGATGTTAATAAATGTTCACTATTACAAAATACAAAAAGACAATGAGAAATACAGCCTTCATAAATGATTACAAGCCACGTGACCAGTAATAATTTTGTTTGAAACAGTAATTTTATTACCTTCGCTTTGGCAATTCAATTTTGGTAAAATAAAAAATTATTAAAACAATAAGATAAAGATTACGTTAAAGCACAATAATCTGTTTTACCGGCTGGTGATTGGAATAACATTTCATTTAACCAATCGGCGATCGCATTATCTCAAGCGTAGACGCAACAGTTTGCCATTATTCATTGTAAATAAATCATTAATATTGATGGCGTTGAGCATTAAAGATTTTTATTTGACAGTGCAATATTGGTTGCCTAAACTCGGTGGTCACGAGACTTATAATTATTTACCAAGACTTCTTAAAAAAATAAAAGTAAATGCGCCTACTATGCCTGCAGGCATAAGAAATTGTTAAATAACCATATCTTTAAGAAAACCTTTATAGGCAATGCTTATAATAAACTTTGTAAGGATATTGAAAGTGGCTTCAGGGATATGAAATAAAAACTCATCTTAGGATGGCCACATTATGGAAAATTGTTGTTTTAAAAGCAGTTGTTTTTATAGTACGGGATTTTTCTTGAACAATGATATTAAAAGTAACTTAAAGAAAGTAATGGAGAAAAATGGTGCTAAGAATTGGTACCATGAGTTATTTTCATTTATGAGGAACAATTAACTATGTTTAAATTACCTTTAGATAAAATATAATTAGGTGTTATATATAATATAAAATAATAAAAAAAAATATTTTTTACAATATTTAAATATGTATTTCATTTTATTTATACAATTTTACTATACAAGCTTTCACAAATACGAGAATATAGGCGACAATTTAATTTAGTTTAGTAAATTTGGCAATAAAATTAATTCGAAAGAAGAAAATATATACACCAACAGAGGGCCATCAGAAAATGATTATCATAATTTTTAAATCCTACAAACACAAAGTTATACATACCCATTCATCTTTACAGTTTGTTCACTACTGAAATAATGCAAACACGTTTAAAGGATCCTAATCCCAGGTCGCTAAATTCAAAATTTATATTTAAAATGCTTATCCGCAGAAAAAAATCATTTATTTTTTGTTTCTAACTTACTAACATTCTGTATAACATGAAAAGAAGTTTTCCAAAGAAGTATTAATTTCACTTATTTTTCTACGAAATGCTCATTTTTTTCACGATATTCTTTATTATAAATATCAGCTAAATAACAACATGGGATTTTCTATTCTTCAGGCACTGTATGACTAAGTGTGAATTAATTATTATTCTTAACACCACGCTCAACACTTTATACGCACTGTCTCACGGTATTTGCCAATGTTACTCTAATAACTTTCACTGCACTATAACAATGATTGTGTTTTAGCATTTCCTTATTATTTTACGTGAAATTGTGTCGGCAAAACTTAGGAGAACTATAGTCAGTCACGCATGGTTCTATTTGAACACAATAGGTTGCTTGTTAGCACTCTAACAAAAAAAAAATAGTACGTACCAAATGCATAGTCTAGATGATTTGATTAAATGTTTAAGGACTAGGAAATATCCGAACTTCAAAAGTAGACTAAATTTAAATTAAGTGTGCCATGCATTTTTTCAACAAAAATTCATGAATCAATTATTTGACGAAACAGGAAATCGTTGAATGAAATAATTTTTGCTGTCTGATTCGTTAAAAAGTCTTTTACATAAATATCATCTCTATGGAAAATTTACAGGATGATCCATTAAAAAATAAATAAATATATTTTTGCCAGAAAAACAATGTATTTTCTTGTATCTGCAGCTCGAAATCCAGTGGCTTTACTTTCGATTCCTTAAGGCTTTTTGCTCTAAAGTGATCCAAGGACAAACTCCTGAAGTATAAAATGGATTTAAAAAACACCCTGTATTACTAGATTACGACATTTGAATGACATTGTGTTGAAAAGTTTGGACAACACTTTCCGTGAAGCCTCCTTGCATTTTGTTAGAAAATATAAACTGGTCCTTCTCCTTGTTTACAATTTTATGGAAAATACTCCTTTCTCCCTCATTTCATTCACCAAAAACGGCACAGCAATCGGCATGTCAGTGACTAACATGAGGCGGATCAGCTTTCAAAATCATTTCCTGCCCTGACATGCGATACCTTACTCAAACCTAACTCGTTCAACCACAGAATACAGTTGTTGAATATGTTATGCGGTGCGTTTGTATGTACGAGGTTATTTCGAAAATTACAGCAAAAAAATTCAATCAATCTCAAAATCAATCATCAATTTTCTATTTAACACACAGGTTGTCTCGTGAGAAATTTGCCACACTCTAAGGATATGTTCCTTAGGTCATTTTAAGCAAAAAAAGTTATATTAACTTAGGAGCGATTAAAAAAGTTTAAGCATTACGCAATACAAAGAGGTCCTGGACTTTAGCACTTTTACAAGTACCTCGCAGTACTGTGTGGAGGACACTCACAATTAGATTTAGTATTCATATAATTAATAACGTGTTCGACATCTTAAACGACAGATTTGGACTCGCGAATGAATTTTTGTTTATTTAATGTAAATTCCGAATATCGCAAGAGGTGTTCTATTCACTGACGGGGCGACATTTACTCGTAATGTAACTAATAATACAAGAAATAATTGCCGGGTGTTTTGGCCGGCGGATTTCGTTCTGCCGAGGCAAGCATCCCGGACGCAGGCTGGAATTTGGATGGGTGACCTAAGGCAGGCTAGGGGACCTGGGTCGCCCAACATTTGCCGCATGCGATAAATGGTAATGAGAACAGAGCAAAGAAAATCTCTGTAACTCAAGACCATGCTATCATACATAAACTGTACGAGACCTTGCCACCAAGCTACCCGTGTAGTAAATAGGATGGTTTGAAGAAAAGTACTCGAGTAATGAAGGAGGGTGTACAAGGGGCCTAATAAGGCCTAAGTGCCGCGGTGGAAAAACAATTCCACCACCCTCCGACACACATACATGGGCCCCTTACAACAGTTGAAACACATTTTCAAAGCAGGTTTTTTGTTAGTGTGTGGTGTGTTCATTGGAAACCAATTAATAGGACATGTTTTTAATGTTCGTCTTACAGAGGATGTATACCGCAATTTTCCAAAAAATCGCTTTCCAATTTGTTTAGAAGTTCCACTGGCAACTCGAGTAGGTATGAATCTACACAAGATAGAGCATCAACCCATTTCCGTCACAGACATTCTGATTTTCTTAATCAGAACCACTGGATCGGTTTTGGAGGACCAAACGCTTGGCCAACGCTATCCTTCGACCTAACCTCGCTTATTACTTTTGAGGACACACGAAAAAGCTTGTTTATTCACAAAATCTCAATAGCCAAGATTTAATTCAGAAAATTTTCAATACTGCTGCGGAAAACCGTACCAATCCTCAATTGACAATGAAATTGATTACATATTTCACCACTAGAATTGTAGTTATTTTGTGGAATAATTCATGTAATCACTTCTTGAAATTAGAAGTTTTATTTATTAAATTTATATATTTTTCTTCAACAAGCCATAATTTAGCGGCTATTTAGAATTGGACTTATGTTGACATAACTTTTTTGTTTACAATGGTCTAAGTGATATACCCCTAGAGTTTCGCAAGCTCCTCACGCAACACCCTGTATATTGCATTCGTTAGTGCTTCCCAATTTTGATGATTTTTTGCAGTTTATTACTAATAATAAATACATTTAAAAAATCGCTCGACTAGAAAAACAGTTTTGGCAAAACATTAATTTAAATAATACTAACGACATTATCCATTAATATTGTTTCGAAAAGTGTTATAGGAATTTGTACTACGGACACCCTGTAGGTATGTCATTTCCGACAGAAAGAGAGAGTTACGTAGGTATCAATACTGGTTTATCGGCTTTTACTTTTTTACAATTAAATAATGAATTTATAAAATTACAAAGGAGCAACGTGTACAGGGTGTGCGAATGCGAATGGGCCGTAGTTCAAGAGCGACTTCCTTATATGAAAATACATTGACTTACAATTAGATCAAGGTAAGGACCTTAGTAGAACAATTTTACTTCCTTAATAAGTTACGGGTCGTTAAAAAAATGTTTTGAATATTTAAGATAACTTTTTTTCAAGATATCTGAATGAAATTAATCATATACCTATGGGATTTGTGAGGTAGGTAACCGAAGTTGAACATCTTGTAGTTAAAACGTAGAAGTCTTTCGCTTCTTTTGTCATATTTTTTTTTGTTAGTGAAGATTGTGACAAAACAGGCATTTGATGAAGTCATTTACTGTAAGAAAGGCATATTTGTTGCATGTCGTTAAAATATTTACATCGTTCAGAGAAAAATGGATTTCATAGTTACTTTAAAGAGTCCGATATACATAGTGGGAGTATTCTAATTAGGGATGTTTCGAATATGAAACAAAGCAGGTTTGTATTGTAAGAAAACGTCTTGTTATAAAAAAAGAACTTATATTTTGAAACAAATTTGATATTGCCAAAAACAAGAAACTGGTAATACAACTAAAATATGTTTTACCTTTTATTTAAATAAAAATTATTATTTGTGTTTTATTTTGTCCTTATAAATTACAAAACGGTATCGTACAAACGGTAAACGGTACAAAATATTTAAAAAATTGTACTACTTTCGTACATATTATGCCAGATATGGAGGATGTACTTAAGTAGTTACAAATAATGCAAAGATTTTAAGAAGAGTTCGTATTTACCTATTTTATAAACGGTTAAATTTTCGGATGTTAAATTTTTGAAATATTATGTACAATATTTAAGAAAATATTTTTAGTCTGATGATACTTAGCCTTTTTACCTTTATTTAACTAATGTAAGTGAATTGTATACAAATATGTAAACTACTGATTATTTTTGAAATTTGATAAATAAATTTGATTTCGAATTATTTTTTTTTTAAATCCAAAAACTTTATGTACCACAAAGTCAAATAAATCAATAAGATTTATCTTATACAAAATCATTAGTGTAAAATTTATTAATCTTCTAAGGGGTATTGCTTTAAAAAAAAAATTCCACCACAATATTTTTTAACGTTTGATGACATATTTAAATTCGTTTTTATAACAAAATAAATTTTGTGAAATCAATAATTTTAAGTTCCCCTTGATTTATTCAAATGTGTAACTTATTTCAGATTTAAAAAAATAATAGCTCGAAAAAGATCCATTTTCGAAACAAAATAAAATACAGTTTTCTTTGAAATACAATTAGGAATAAATTAAATTTCCAATATATGGCGTCAAAATGTTAAGGCTTTTGCGCAAATAAATCTTTTATACATTGTAGCATTTAAAATTACTACCGCCAGAAAAGTACTTAAAGTTTGTAAAATCATATTAATTACTTTATGAATAACTAATTTTATAATTACAATGTAATAAGGTAGCAGAAAAATTAAAATACTTGATAAGTGATATTGTAAAATTTAATGG